>NW_027195735.1:0-32500 GCF_038502225.1 Cherax quadricarinatus
CTGTGGGCCAGCTGTGGACCATCTGTGAGCCAGCTGTGAGCCATCTGTGGGTAGCTGTGGACCATCTGTGGGCCAGCTGTGAGCCATCTGTGGGCCAGCATTTTCGTTTGATCAACTGACTTCATCTCGCTGACATCATAATGCTGTACGACTGTGTTCCATACTCCAGTCATCCTGAGGATAAATGATCTCAGATGAAGTGATGTTCTGGAGAAGGGTACAGCCAGACTGAAGTAGCTGCTGGCTGCCCGACTTGTGGTATAGAAGCTTGCTTCACGCTATCCTCGAAGTGGATCCAAGTGTGGTACTTTGATAATATTGGCCTTGTACATAACAGTAAGGCCACCCACACATCCCTCCTGTGTTGAAGGTTCTGCTGAAATGACAGATCTATCCAGGATTGATCCAGGTGAGAGATGAGACGTCTTGCTCTGTTCTCTACTCTGTCAAGCAGTCGCAGATAAGAGGGGGCGGGGGCAGGCGAGCCAAGAAAGTGGAGCAGTCTTGCAACCAGCAGCAACAGCCTGGTTGATCAGGCTCTGATCCACCAGGAGGCCTGGTCACAGACCGGGCCGCGGGGGCGTTGACCCCCGGAACTCTCTCCAGGTAAACTCCAGGTACTTGTGCCTCGTACAGAATCTTGCAACTCCTACTGTCAATCATACGCGAGATACGGCGAATATATATATATATGTATATATATATATATATATATATATATATATATATATATATATATATATATATATATATATATATATATATACAAATATATATAGGGAAGTACCACCTCTATAGCTGGACTGGGGACCCTCATAACGACAATAAACGTACCTCAGGGAAAACTCAAGGTTCTCCCCAGAGCTGTTTGATTATTTTCTTCTCCTACCACCCCCTATATTTTATATTCTATGTGAACATTTATTAATAAACAGAATACATTTACAGAAAACACAAACATGAATATAATGGTACAATGTATTAAAGATCATGAATTTCCTCTAGCTCCCCCGAAGCCGGACGCGAGCCAAGTATGCATCAAGCATTTCCCCTCTGGATGGCCACACTGAGGCGCTGGAACATGAAAGTGGCTGCCCTTGGGTCCCTGGTGGTGTCGATGAGTCTGGAACCCAATTCTTTAATTAAACGTGTGGCATTTTTTCGCCATGATCCCAAGGTCTCTGATCCCACTGGGACAAATTGATACTGTTGGCTTATGTCCCTGTGCTTGCTGATTTTGCACTCCTCCTTGTGGTCAGCAGTTCCTCCCTGTCGCCCGACACTGTGACGGATGTAGGTGTCAGCCAGTGTGGACACACAGGTATAGTCCCATGCTAAGAGCTTGCCATTCTTCCAAGGATAGATGGTGATCCCGTCGGGGCGGTTTGCTGGGTTGTGGGTATTGTTGGCTGCTAGTGATTGGGGCTCCCTCTCGGCTGGGCATCCAGCTGTAGCAAGGGTTCTCTTTATGATGTCGTTGACCTCATTGTGTCTTGCATGCCAGCCCTTGATTTTGGAACAGTTAAGACCATGTAGACCGTATTGGTCTCCTTGTGCTTCGCTGCAAATACACGTATATTCTGTGTGAATTGAGGCAGCAAGGCGCAGAGCCACTGCAATACGGTGGGTCTTAGGGTCGAGTCGCGTTCCCATTGCCAATATGGGAACTGTTTGAAGGAAGTCCATGGAGCGATGTGCGCTCACAGCCTGGAGACAGGCAGTCTCCCTATCTGATGCTGTAGCCCTGAGCATGTTGGCAAGCACCTTTTCAGTGATCGGGCCATCCTAGCTTGACTGTTTGTGAGCCAGTGCTGCACTAGGGTTTGGTGCTGGAGCAGCAAGAGTCTCCCATTAGGTGATGGCACTGGCATAGCTAGGGTCCTGTATTCCTGCTGAGTCACTGAGGTTATCAGGAAGAATTTGTCTTATCAACTCTTTTGATGCTATGGAAGAGGATAGGAAAGCTGGTAGAGCAATCTGGGAGGATCTGCGTACTCCCAGCCCTACAAGCCTGACCGGAAGTGAGGCTTGCAACCACTGTCCATCTTCAAGAGAAATATTCAATACACTCTCTAGAATGGCCTTAAGGAGAGAGTCATATTCCTTAAGGTTTGGACTGCTGAAGGCTAGGGAGCGTCTCAGAAAGTAGGTAAGCTTTGGGACTGACAGGCACCTGGTGAGTAGGTAGAAGGCATCATGTGTGTCAATGTCTTTCATCCTGCTTTCCATCGTCCGGAGGTCTGAGACTTTTTTCTAGGATCAGATCGATGGCATTGGACCCAAGAGGAGCACCAAGGAGAGTGCTGTTGGCTGGATCAATGGCTCATGCTCCTGGTAAAACAGTGCTAATATTCTGGATCATCTGTTGATTGGTAGAAACTATTTCATATTTGGTGGGATTTAAAGATAGGCCAAGACTTTCTCTCATGTCTTTAATTTTACTGATGTCCTCTAGGAGAGATTCTGTTGTGCCAGCTAGGGTACCATCATCCAGGAACCAGATATTGAACTCACTGGAGAGTGCTTCTGTGACTTCCTTGATGATCAAACAGAATAGAAAGGGGGCGAGAGGGTTCCTCTGTTGCACGCCCTCACATAAGTCAATTTCATGATCCCCAAACAATAGTTTGGAGGTCACACTATAACATGGTTCTATGAAGGGATAAAGGGAAGGGAAGTTTCTATAAACTGCTTGGAGAGCAGCATTCCTTCTGACTGAGTTGATAGAGTTGGCAAAGTCCAATTTGACCAAGGCTTTTTCATCGGACATGTTGTTGATATACACTCGTGCTGCGTGGGCAGCTGCTTCACAGCCCTATTGAACGCCAAAACCGAGCTGAGTTGGTTTCAGCATTGCAGCAGCCTCTTGATTCACCCTTCTTAGTGCAGCCTTGGTGACTAGGCGCCGAAGGGCGTTACCCACTGCAATGGGCCTGATTCCTCCATCCTTTTTCCGGAGGGCACACAATGAGGCACCAAAGAAAAGGGGTCTGATGGCCTCTTGGACACTGCCAGCCAGGCACAGGTTGGAAAATTTGGTGAGTTCAGACAGCAGCCTCTCTGAAACCTCACCAAGTGCTGAACTGAGTATTTGTTTTAAGTGTTGAGGCCTTAAACCAGTGAAACCTCTTGCTGAGCCCTGTGGAAATGACATAGCAGCTATATACACATCAGCATTCTGTAAGATTAGATGTCCTTCACTTGCTGCAATGTCAGGGAGGTCGGTCAATGTTGGTACTGGGAGCCCTGGGTGGATGTTTGTCCTTCAGAGCTTGTGCCGTATATATATATATATATATATATATATATATATATATATATATATATATATATATATATATATATATATATATATATATATATATATATATATATATATATATATATATATATATATATGTATATATATATATATAAACAACCACTGTGAAAGAATAGAGAAATTCCAAGCGCTTTCGTGACTACTCACATTATCAAGGAACAATAAAAGTAATGCATCAAAGGAAAGCATATAAAGGGTCTAGACCACACCTCACTATCACATCCCACAACAAAGCAACACCTGATGCGCGACTCATGAGAAAGAGAACACTGCAGCAGGCCCACTGGCCCAACTAGACAGGTCCTTCACACAACCCACAAACAAACTATTCTGCCCAAGAATTAAGAATTTTAAAATTTATTGTTTGTCCAATGTATTATTAAATTCTTCCCAAATTCTATTAATTATAAATGGATCTAATTTATATAAACCAAAGGAAATATTCATATTATTGTCAAAACTGCTTTTTATGAAACAAGATTCAATTATATTCCTGTCGACCATGGACTTGCTTGATACTACTATCTTAACTTTTTGAAAATCAATTGGATGGTTAAAATCTCTTACATGAATAAATAGAGCATTGGAATCTTGTCCAGTTCTAATGCTATATTTATGTTGTTTTAATCTTAGTTCGAGATTTTTACCAGTTTGACCTTAATAAACTTTATCGCAAATTTTACAAGGAATCTTATAGACACATCCATCAGCATTTTGGGGGGAATTAAGAGAGAGATTTCGTTCGGATTTTTAACCCCGGAGGGTTAGTCACCCAGGATAACCCAAGAAAGTCAGTGCGTCATCGAGGACTGTCTAACTTATTTCCATTGGGGTCCTTAATCTTGTCCCCCAGGATGCGACCCACACCAGTCGACTAACACCCAGGTACCTATTTGCTGCTAGGTGAACAGGACAACAGGTGTAAGGAAACGTGTCGAAATGTTCCCACCCGCCGGGAATCGAACCCGGGCCCTCCGTGTGTGAAGCGGGAGCTTTAGCCACCAGGCCACCGGGCCACCAAAGTTTTTTTTACTGTATCAAGATTTTTAAATACAACTTTAATATTAAAAGTCTTAAGAAGAGAAGGCATATCAACCAAGTTTTCATGGTAAGGGAGAACCAACATATTTTTAGTTGAATAAGGCTGGTTGTCCCTTTTTGGATTGTAAAAAGTATTTCTAGCAATTTTAAAAGATTTATCAATTACATTTCTTGGGTATTTCAAATCATTAGCTATTTCATAAATTTTGGATATTTCCTCATCTATGAACTCAGGACTACAAATTCGTAAAGCTCTCAAAAACATTGATGAGAAAACAGACAGTTTGACTCTATCTTGATGCGAGGAATAATAGTGGACATAGGAACAGTTATTTGTAGGTTTTCTGTAAATTTTAAATTTTAATTCATTATTGCCCTTAATAATTAAAACATCTAGAAAAGGCAATGAGTTATTTTCTTCAAACTCAACAGTAAAGTTTATAGAATGGGCTAAGCTATTTAATTTTCCAAGGAAATGGTGTATATCTACATTTTTGGGCATAAGACACAAAATATCATCAACATATCTGAACCATTTAGCTCTATTAGGGAGGATTGTGTTAAGCAATCTTGTTTTAAAAAAATCCATGTATAGGTTACTAAGAACAGGTGAAAGAGGATTTCCCATTGCCATACCAAACTTCTGAGTGTAAAACTTATCATTAAATACAAATTTTGCATCAACAATGCAAAGTTTAATAAGTTTAATGATAGTATGAACTGGCAATGGTAAATCATAATTAACGAATTCTTCTGATAAGAAACTTAATAAATCATCAACGGGAACTTTCGTAAACAATGAAGTAACATCAAAACTAACCAACCATGTTAAAATCATTGAAGTCAATCAAGGAGCTTAATTTATCAACTAAATCTAAGTTGTTTTTAACATTAAAGTTAGAAATTTTACCAACAATAGGGCTCAAAATGTCAACAAGCCATTTGGATAATTTATATGAAATTGACCCTATGGAGCTAATAATTGGTCTGACTGGATTACCTGGTTTGTGTGTTTTTATTAGTCCATACATGTAAGGTAAAGATGGATTAGTGGAAGTAAATTGTTCGACTAATTCATCTTTGCCTTTCAGTAGAAGTTTTATTGTTTTATTGAAATTGCTGTTAACGGTTTCTAAGGGATTCTTTCTAAGTTTAGAATAGGTTTCAGTATCATCTAAGAGATTATTCATTTTTTCTTGGAATTTCTCTATTCTTTCACTGTTGTTGTTTTGCATATTCTGAAATCACCTGTTTACTGTGATCTTATTGCACACACACACACACACACACACACAAGAAGTTGCGGCCAGTCATTACACCGCACAAGACTCTCACACACACACACACACACACACACACACTCACACACACACACACGCACACACACACACACAGGCAGTGTTACTACCGGTAGTTATTAGCAGTAAGAATACTTAGGAAGCTAGGAAGTCCTCTCTCAATGTGAACAAGGAAAATGATAATAACCAGCAACAATTAACACGTAAATCCAGAAAGGGCAATAAGTGGAGAGAGTAGCATAATTGGGAAAGATAAATGAGACTAAATTTGTGCCTACACGACGGACCTCTCAACCCCCCCCCCTAACCCTCCCTCCCTCACACTACAAGCACACACACACACACACACACAAACACACACACACACACATACACACACACACATACACACACACATACGTAAACACACAAACACACACACACACATACACATACACATACACACACACACACACACACACACACACACACACACACACACACACACACACACACACACACACACACACACACACACACACACACACACACACACACACATTCACACACACACATTCACACACACACATTCACACACACACACACATACACACACACACACACACACACACACACACACACACACACACACACACACACACACACACACACACACACACACACACACACCCTCCTCCACTTGACACCTTAGCCTTAGCCACCTACCCCTCCCCCAAACCACCTAACCCCTCCCCAAACCGTCTAACCCCCGCCCAACAACCTCCCTCCCTCCAATAACCATCCTCCCCTTCCCCCATAATCATCCATCCCCTCTCTCCCCCAAACCATCTAACTCCCTCCCCCAAACCATCTAACTCCCTCCCCCAACTATCTCTGCCCCTCCAATAACCATCCTCCCCCTCCCCCACAACCATCCATCCCCTCTCCTAACCGTCTATTCCCCTCCCCCTAACCAGGATGAGGACAAGGGGCTCCAAGGACGAATCTGAGAGGGAGGAATGGGAGATAGAGCTCAAAAAAAGGGAGGAAGACTGGGGAAGGAGACTAGATGAGCTGGAAAGGAAGATGGAAGAGAGGTTAGCAGCAGAATGCAGAAGGTGGAAGCAACAGGCCACAGCAGCAGAAATCAAGATAGAGAGATTAGAAGAGGAGCTGAGACATCTGAAACAGCACAGAGACAAAGATATTACAGAAGTAGCATCGGCAATGGCTACATCGAACACAGACAACAGGTCCGAAGGAAGCATGGAAACTAAACTGTATGCAGAGGTCCTGTCAAACCCACATGGGGCCAAAACAAAGACAGGGAGCACTCTAGGACAGAAAGAGAGGTTGGAAGACATTGATGGAACTAGGACATGTGCAAAGACCTTACCAGATACCTGTGGGGGCCAGGAGCAAGTGAGCAGGAAGGATAAACCAAGAAGCATAGGGGCCATAACGAGGGAAGGGACTGAAGGAAGGAACACTCCACGGGAAGGAACTAAAACACATCAGAGGATGCAATGGGAGTCACAGTGGGAGGTGGAAAGGGAGAGATCCGTGTTTGTCTATGGGCTAGACGAAGCTAAAGGGGAAACTTATGATGAAAGAAAGCAGGAGGAGAAAAAAGCGATTGAAGACATCATGAAGGTGATAGGCGAGGGGGACATGACCCAGGTGGCAAATTTTCGGAGAATTGGGTGGTTCACAAAGAAAAGGAATCGGCCTCTCAAAGTAATTTTCAAGGCAGAATCAACCCGAACCATGATCCTGCAGGAGAAAGCACGGCTGAGAGGCAAGCAGGAGTTCCGGAGTGTGTACCTCGACCGAGACAGAACACAGGACGAAAGGAAGACAATGAAAGAGAGAGTTCAAAAACGAAAGGAGAAATGGGAGGAAATGAAAAAGGAGAGCAGAATAACCCAGGATCAAATGGAAGGACAAGCGCACCCCCCAGAAACACCTGCAGAAGGACTCCAGCCACGACACCCCCAAGGCAACTGAACATTCCAAACCAACCATCACACACCGATCCCTCTGTTTCCACCCCCCGCACCACAGTTACAGTATTAGAACAGAAGTTGAAGGTTTGGTACACAAATGCAGATGGATTAACGAATAAACATGAGGAATGGCAAGAAAGAATCAATGAGAAGTCCCCAGACATCATAGCAGTTACAGAAACAAAACTCATGGAGACAATAACAGATGCAATCTTCCCACCAGGATACCAGATCATGAGGAAAGATAGAAGGGGTAGGGGGGGAGGTGGGGTTGCTCTGCTCGTAAAAAACAGATGGAAATTCGAGAAAATGGAAGGAATAGATGAGACAGGAGAAAGAGACTACATAGCAGGTACACTTCAGTCTGGGGAACACAAAGTGGTCATTGCAGTGATGTATAATCCACCACAGAACTGCAGGAGGCCAAGAGAGGAATATGAAGAGAGCAACAGAGCAATGGTGGACACACTTGCTGAGGTGGCAAGAAGAGCTCACTCCAGCAGAGCAAAGTTGCTGGTTATGGGGGATTTCAACCACAGGGAGATTGACTGGGAAAACCTGGAGCCACATGGGGGTCCCGAAACATGGAGAGCCAGGATGTTGGACGTGGTGCTGGAAAACCTCATGCACCAACATGTTAAGGACACTACCAGAGTGAGAGGGGAGGATGAACCAGCAAGATTGGACCTTGTGTTCACCCTGGGCAGCTCAGACATTGAGGACATCAAGTATGAGAGTCCCCTAGGAGCTAGCGACCACGTGGTTCTGTGCTTTGAATACATAGTAGAGCTGCAAGTGGAGAGAATAACAGGAGTAGAATGGGAAAAGCCTGACTATAAAAGAGGGGACTACATAGGGTTGAAGAACTTCATGCGGGAGGTCCAGTGGGACAGAGAACTGGCAGGAAAGCCAGTAAATGAAATGATGGAATATGTAGCAACAAAATGCAAGGAGGCAGTGGAAAGGTTCATTCCCAAGGGCAACAGTAACAACGGGAAGACCAGAACAAGCCCCTGGTTTACCCGACGGTGTAAGGAGGCAAAAACAAAGTGCAATAGAGAATGGAAAAAGTACAGAAGGCAGAGAACACACGAAAATAGGGAGATCAGTCGCAGAGCCAGGAATGAGTACGCACAGGTAAGGAGGGAGGCCCAGCGACAGTATGAAAATGACATAGCATCGAGAATCAAGACTGACCCGAAACTGTTGTATAGCCACATCAGGAGGAAGACAACAGTCAAAGACCAGGTGATCAGATTAAGGACAGAAGGTGGAGAACTCACAAGAAATGATCAGGAGGTATGTGAGGAGCTGAACAGGAGATTTAAGGAAGTTTTTACAGTAGAGACAGGAAGGGCTGTGGGAAGACAGCACAGAAGGGAACATCAAGAGGGAATATACCAACAAGTGTTGGATGACATACGAACAACTGAGGAGGAGGTGAAGAAGCTCTTAAGTGACCTTGACACCTCAAAGGCGATGGGACCGGACAACATCTCCCCATGGGTCCTTAGAGAAGGAGCAGAGATGCTGTGTGTGCCTCTAACCACAATCTTCAACACATCCCTTGAAACTGGGCAACTACCTGAGAAATGGAAGACAGCTAATGTAGTCCCCATATTTAAGAAAGGAAACAGAAACGAGGCACTAAACTACAGACCTGTGTCTCTGACATGTATTGTGTGCAAAGTCATGGAGAAGATTATCAGGAGGAGAGTGGTCGAACACCTGGAAAGGAACAAGATTATAAATGAAAACCAGCATGGGTTCATGGAAGGCAAATCTTGTATCACAAACCTCCTGGAGTTTTATGACAAGGTAACAGAAGTAAGACACGAGAGAGAGGGTTGGGTAGATTGCGTTTTCCTAGACTGCAGGAAGGCCTTTGACACAGTTCCCCACAAGAGATTAGTGCAGAAGCTGGAGGATCAGGCACACATAAAAGGAAGGGCACTGCAATGGATAAGGGAATACCTGACAGGGAGGCAGCAACGAGTCATGGTACGTGAAGAGGTATCACAGTGGGCGCCTGTTACGAGCGGGGTCCCACAGGGGTCAGTTCTAGGACCAGTGCTATTTTTGATATATGTGAACGACATGATGGAAGGAATAGACTCTGAAGTGTCCCTGTTCGCAGATGACGTGAAGTTGATGAGAAGAATTAAATCGGACGAGGATGAGGCAGGACTGCAAAGAGACCTGGAGAGGCTGGACATGTGGTCCAGTAACTGGCTCCTCGAATTCAATCCAGCCAAATGCAAAGTCATGAAGATTGGGGAGGGGCAAAGAAGACCGCAGACAGAATATAGGCTAGGTGGACAAAGACTACAGACCTCACTCAGGGAGAAAGACCTTGGGGTGACCATAACACCGAGTACATCACCGGAGGCACACATCAACCAAATAACCGCTGCAGCATACGGGCGCCTGGCAAACCTGAGAATAGCGTTCCGATACCTCAATAAGGAATCGTTCAAGACACTGTACACTGTGTATGTTAGGCCCATACTGGAGTATGCAGCACCAGTCTGGAACCCACACCTGGTCAAGCACGTCAAGAAGTTAGAGAAAGTACAAAGGTTTGCAACAAGGCTAGTCCCAGAGCTCAAGGGAATGTCGTACGAGGAAAGGTTAAGGGAAATCGGACTGACGACACTGGAGGACAGAAGGGTCAGGGGAGACATGATAACGACATACAAGATACTGCGGGGAATAGACAAGGTGGACAGAGATAGGATGTTCCAGAGAGGGGACACAGGGACAAGGGGTCACAACTGGAAGCTGAAGACTCAGACGAGTCACAGGGACGTTAGGAAGTATTTCTTCAGTCATAGAGTTGTCAGCAAGTGGAATAGCCTAGCAAGTGAAGTAGTGGAGGCAGGAACCATACATAGTTTTAAGAAGAGGTATGACAAAGCTCAGGAAGCAGAGAGAGAGAGGATCCAGTAGCGATCAGTGAAGAGGCGGGGCCAGGAGCTGAGTCTCGACCCCTGCAACCACAATTAGGTGCAACCACAATTAGGTGAGTACACACACACACACACACACACACACACACACACACACACACACACACACACACACACACACACACACACATATATATATATATATATATATATATATATATATATATATATATATATATATATATATATATATATATATATATATACATATATATATATATATATATATATATATATATATATATATATATATATATATATATATATATATATATATATATGTATATATATATATATATATATATATATATATATATATATATATATATATATATATATATATATATATATACATATATATATACACATATATGTATATATGATTACTTTCCTTTAACGGTCAATCCCTGTTGCCTTTAATACACAAGAACGTAAGAACATAAGAAAGAAGGAACACTGCATCAGGCCTAGTGACCCATGCGGGGCGGGTCCATGTCCCTCCCCACCGGATTAGCCCACTGACCCACCCAGTCTGGTCACCTCCACTCAAGGAAGGAGCACGGCACCAGACCCAGCAGCACAAGCTAGTCAGGTCCAACTCACACCCACCCACACCCACTCATGTATTTATCTAACCTATTTTTTAAACTACACAATGTTTTAGCTTCTATAACTGTACTCGGGAGTTTGTTCCACTCATCCACAACTCTATTACCAAACCAGTACTTTCCTATATCCTTCCTGAATCTGAATTTTTCCAACTTAAAACCATTGCTGCGAGTCCTGTCTTGGCTGGAAATTTTCAGCACGCTATTTACATCCCCTTTATTTATTCCTGTCTTCCATTTATACACCTCGATCATATCCCCCCTAATTCTACGCCTTTCTAGAGAGTGCAGATTCAGGGTCCTCAGTCTATCCTCATAGGGAAGATTTCTGATACATGGGATCAACTTTGTCATCCTCCTCTGTACGTTTTCCAGAGCATTTATATCCATTCTGAAATACTGTGACGAGAACTGAGCAGCATAGTCTAAATGAAGCCTAACCAAGGATATATAGAGTTGAAGAACAACGTGAGGACTTCTATTATTTATACTTCTAGATATGAAGCCAAGAATTCTGTTAGCTTTATTGCGAACACTAATGCACTGTTGTCTTGGTTTTAGATTACTGCTAACCAGAACTCCTAAATACTTTTAGCAATCAGTAGTATTAAGATCTACATTATTTAGTTTATATGTGGCATGGTTATTTTCCTGTCCAACATTTAGAACTTTGCATTTGTCTATATTAAACTGCATCTGCCACTTCTCCGACCATTGTATCAGTCTATTCAAATCATCCTGGAGTGCTCTAGTGTCCTCATTAGAATGAATTGGACGGCCTATTTTGGTGTCATCAGCAAATTTGCTTATGTCGCTATTTATTTCCTCACCTATGTCGTTTATGTAAATTGTGAACAACAACGGGCCCAACACTGACCACTGAGGAACACCGCTCGTGACGTGCCCCCACTCTGATTTCTCCCCATTTATGCAAACTCTCTGCTGCCTATTTGTCAGCCATGCCTCTACCCAGGAAAAAATTTCTCCTCCTATTCCGTGTGCCTTAAGTTTCCTCAATATCCTCTTATGTGGAACTATCGAAAGCCTTACTGAAGTCCATATACACAATATCATATTCATTACCATGATCTACCTCCTCAAACACCTTAGTGAAAAATGTTAGTAAATTCATAAGACAGGAACGCCCCTTTGTAAAACTGTGTTGAGATTCATTAATCAATATGTGCCTATCAAGACGGCTACGAATTGCTTCGGCAATTATTGATTCCATAAATTTTTCCACTATGGAGGTAAGACTTGTTGGTCTATAGTTCGAAGCCAAGGACCTGTCACCTGCCTTGTAAATAGGTATTACACTTGCCATTTTCCACTTATCAGGCACTATGCCAGTTTGTAGTGATATGTTAAAAAGATTAGCCAAAGGTATGTTAAGTTCCTCTTTACATTCCTTTAACACCCTTGCAAACAGTTCATCAGGACCTGGGGATTTGTTAGGTTTTAGTTTCTCTATTTGTCTTAGGACCATGTCACTAGTTACCGCAATCGTGCATAGTTTATTATCATCCTGTTTTACATAATCTATTATTTCAGGAATATCGCTAGTATTTTCCTGTCAGTGATCTGACCCGAGTTACTCTTAAGTGGGCCAGTCTTGTCCCTAATCTTACTTCTGTATACCTGAAAGAACCCTTTTGGGTTAGTCTTTGAATCCCCTGCGACCTTAGCCTCATAATCCCTTTTTGCTTTTCTTATTCCTTTCTTTATTTCTCTCTTTAATTGAATATATTGATTTCTTAACTGCCCATCCCCTCTTTTGATACGCCTATATATGCCTCTCTTTTGACCAATGAGATGTTTTAATCTATTGTTTATCCATTGGGATCATTCTTGTTAGATCTAATTTCCCTACTCGGAACAAAAGTTGACTGGGCAGCTCTGAAAAACGTCATATTGGCAACCAAGATCACCTACCTGACCCATAGTCAGGACATCCCAATTTAGCCCACCCAGGTAATTTTTCAGTCCCATGAAGTCGGCCAAGCAAAAATCTGCGACAGAGATTTGATTGCAGTTATCTGGGTAATTCCATGATATATTGAAACTAAGTGATTTGTGATCACTTTCCCCAAGCTCATCATTAACCTCAAGATTGTTAATTAGTGAATCTTTGTTGGCAAGAACCAGTTAACCTTGGGATTACCTTTATTAAAGGTATTCCAGTGATCTACCTCTCCACAAAACACCTCTGTCACCATTATAGTTCCTGTAATGCGATAACCATTTTCTAATCCAGAATTATCACGTGAAGCAACGGGGTCAGTAGGCTCGAACCCCCTGAACCTAGGAATGGAATTTGACTGCTATGCTAAGGCTCTTGATTCGAGGAAATGGAGGTGGTGACCGCTACGTTTCCATGGATCGGAGGCTTTGAAATATAGTTGAGAGTGTATTGTGCGTGTGTGTGTGTTTGTGTGTGTGTGTGTGTGTGTGTGTTTGTTTGTGTGCGTGTGTGTGTGTGTGTGTGTGTGTGTGTGTGTGTGAGTGTGTGTGTGTGTGTGTGTGTGTGTGTGTGTGTGTGTGTGTGTGTGTGTGTGTGTGTGTGTGTGTGTGTGTGTGTGTGTGTGTGTGTGTGTGTGTGTGTGTGTGTGTGTGTGTGTGTGAGAGAGAGAGAGAGAAAGACAGAGAGAGAAAGAGAGAGAGAGTTGCGTGTTCTAGAGCCACTACTTATTTGGTTGCGACGGTCACTGTCGTTACTGTCTAGACTAGACAGTCTCTGCGGACCACAGCCTGTTTCGTGAGCAAAACACACACACACACACACACACACACACATACACCTATATATACACACACACACACACACACACACACACACACACACACACACACACACACACACACTACACACACACACTACACACACACACTGCACACACACACACACTACACACATACACACACACACACACACACACACACACACACACACACACACACACTACACACACACACTACACACACACACACACACACACACACACACACACACACACACACACAGACAGACATGAAGCATTAAACTACAGACCAGTGTCACTGACATGTATAGTATGCAAAATCATGGAGAAGATTATCAGGAGAAGAGTGGTGGAACACCTAGAAAGGAATGATCTCATCAACAGCAGCCAGCATGGTTTCAGGGACGGGAAATCCTGTGTCACAAACCTACTGGAGTTCTATGACATGGTGACAGCAGTAAGACAAGAGAGAGAGGGGTGGGTGGATTGCATTTTCTTGGACTGCAAGAAGGCGTTTGACACAGTTCCACACAAGAGATTGGTGCAAAAACTGGAGGACCAAGCAGGGATAACAGGGAAGGCACTACAATGGATCAGGGAATACTTGTCAGGAAGACAGCAGCGAGTCATGGTACGTGGCGAGGTGTCAGAGTGGGCACCTGTGACCAGCGGGGTCCCGCAGGGGTCAGTCCTAGGACCAGTGCTGTTTCTGGTATTTGTGAACGACATGACGGAAGGAATAGACTCTGAGGTGTCCCTGTTTGCAGATGACGTGAAGTTGATGAGAAGAATACACTCGATCGAAGACCAGGCAGAACTACAAAGGGATCTGGACAGGCTGCAGAACTGGTCCAGCAATTGGCTCCTGGAGTTCAATCCCACCAAGTGCAAAGTCATGAAGATTGGGGAAGGGCAAAGAAGGCCGCAGACGGAGTACAGTCTAGGGGGTCAGAGACTACAAACCTCACTCAAGGAAAAAGATCTTGGGGTGAGTATAACACCAGGCACATCTCCTGAAGCGCACATCAACCAAATAACTGCTGCAGCATATGGGCGCCTAGCAAACCTCAGAACAGCATTCCGACATCTTAATAAGGAATCGTTCAGGACCCTGTACACCGTATACGTTAGGCCCATATTGGAGTATGCGGCACCAGTTTGGAACCCACACCTAGCCAAGCACGTAAAGAAACTAGAGAAAGTGCAAAGGTTTGCAACAAGACTAGTCCCAGAGCTAAGAGGTATGTCCTACGAGGAGAGGTTAAGGGAAATCAACCTGACGACACTGGAGGACAGGAGAGATAGGGGGGACATGATAACAACATACAAAATACTGAGAGGAATTGACAAGGTGGACAAAGACAGGATGTTCCAGAGATTGGACACAGTAACAAGGGGACACAGTTGGAAGCTAAAGACACAGATGAATCACAGGGATGTTAGGAAGTATTTCTTCAGCCACAGAGTAGTCAGTAAGTGGAATAGTTTGGGAAGCGATGTAGTGGAGGCAGGATCCATACATAGCTTTAAGCAGAGGTATGATAAAGCTCACGGCTCAGGGAGAGTGACCTAGTAGCGATCAGTGAAGAGGCGGGGCCAGGAGCTCGGACTCGACCCCCGCAACCTCAACTAGGTGAGTACAACTAGGTGAGTACACACACTACACACACACATACACACACATACACATACACACACACACACACACACTCCACACACACACACACACACACCCACACACAACACACACACACACACACACACACACACACACACACACACACTACACACACACACACACACACACACACTACACACACACACTACACACACACACACACACACACACACACACACACACACACACACACACACAAACACACACACACTACACACAAACGCACACACACACACACACACACACACACACACACACACACACACACACACTACACACACAGACACACACACACACGCACACACACACTACACACACACTACATACACACACACACTACACACACACACACACACACACACACACACACACATACACACACACACACTACACACACACACACACACACACACACACACACACACACACACACACACACACACACACACACACACACACACACACACGTACCAAGTACCACACCAAGTACCACACCAAGTACTACACCCAGTACTACACCCAGTACTACACCCAGTACTACACCCAGTACTACACCCAGTACTTCACCCAGTACCACACCAAGTACCACACCAAGTACTACACCCAGTACTACACCCAGTACTACACCCAGTACTGCACCCAGTACCACACCAAGTACCACACCAAGTACCACACCAAGTACCACACCAAGTACCACACCAAGTACTACACCCAGTACTACACCCAGTACTACACCCAGTACTACACCAAGTACTACACCCAGTACTACACCCAGTACTACACCCAGTACTACACCCAGTACTGCACCCAGTACCACACCAAGTACCACACCAAGTACCACACCAAGTACTACACCAAGTACTACACCCAGTACTACACCAAGTACTACACCCAGTACTACACCCAGTACTACACCCAGTACTACACCCAGTACTACACCAAGTACTACACCCAGTACCACACCCAGTATTACACCCAGTACTACACCCAGTACCACACCCAGTACTACACCCAGTACCACACCCAGTATTACACCCAGTACCAACCCAGTAGCACACCCAGTACTACACCCAGTACTACACCCAGTACTACACCCAGTACCACACCCAGTATTACACCCAGTATTACACCCAGTACTACACCCAGTACCACACCCAGTACTACACCCAGTACCACACCCAGTATTACACCCAGTATTACACCCAGTACTACACCCAGTACTACACCCAGTACTACACCCAGTACTGCACCCAGTACCACACCAAGTACCACACCAAGTACCACACCAAGTACCACACCAAGTACCACACCAAGTACTACACCCAGTATTACACCCAGTACTACACCCAGAACCACACCTGTCAGCATAGCTGCTGATCCCCTTATATGTGTTGTATAGATTAGCTGAGTATCATAGCACCATCCATGTGTTTATATAGAAGATCCCTAATAGGCCGAGTGACTGTATGACGTCACGGGATACGGCATGAGAGAGTGAGAGGCGCTGCCTCGTTCTCACTCCACGGATAGACATACAAGCAGGCAGAACAAGGCAGGCCTGGGCTCCCACCTCTTACCACAGTCTGACAATACATAGCGTTACCATCCAACCAGTGTGTTTACCTACAACCATCATATCTCCTACCGAACCCCCACGACACACCAAGTACCACACCAAGTACCACACCAAGTACTACACCCAGTACTACACCAAGTACTACACCCAGTAATACACCCAGTACCACACCAAGTACTACACCCAGTACTACACCCAGTACCACACCAAGTACTACACCCAGTACTACACCCAGTACTACACCCAGTACTACACCCAGTACTACACCCAGTACTACACCCAGTACTACACCAAGTACTACACCCAGTACTACACCCAGTACTACACCCAGTACTACACCAAGTACTACACCCAGTACTACACCAAGTACTACACCCAGTACTACACCAAGTACTACACCCAGTACTACACCCAGTACTACACCCAGTACTACACCCAGTACTACACCCAGTACTACACCAAGTACTACACCCAGTACTACACCCAGTACTACACCAAGTACTACACCCAGTACTACACCCAGTACTACACCAAGTACTACACCCAGTACTACACCAAGTACTACACCAAGTACTACACCCAGTACTACACCCAGTACTACACCCAGTACTACACCAAGTACTACACCCAGTTCTACACCCAGTACTACACCCAGTACTACACCCAGTTCTACACCCAGTACTACACCCAGTACTACACCCAGTACTACACCAAGTACTACACCCAGTTCTACACCCAGTACTACACCAAGTACTACACCCAGTAATACACCCAGTACCACACCAAGTACTACACCCAGTACTACACCCAGTACCACACCAAGTACTACACCCAGTACTACACCCAGTACTACACCCAGTACTACACCTAGTACTACACCCAGTACTACACCCAGTACTACACCAAGTACTACACCCAGTACTACACCCAGTACTACACCCAGTACTACACCAAGTACTACACCCAGTACTACACCAAGTACTACACCCAGTACTACACCAAGTACTACACCCAGTACTACACCCAGTACTACACCCAGTACTACACCAAGTACTACACCCAGTACTACACCAAGTACTACACCAAGTACTACACTCAGTACTACACCCAGTACTACACCCAGTACTACACCCAGTACTACACCCAGTACTACACCCAGTACTACACCCAGTACTACACCCAGTACTACACCCAGTACTACACCCAGTACTACACCCAGTACTACACCCAGTACTACACCCAGTACTACACCAAGTACTACACCCAGTTCTACACCCAGTACTACACCAAGTACTACACCAAGTTCCACACCAAGTACTACACCAAGTACTACACCAAGTACTACACCAAGTACTACACCCAGTACCACATCAAGTACCACACCAAGTACTACACCCAGTACTACACCCAGTACTACACCAAGTACTACACCCAGTACTACACCAAGTACTACACCCAGTACTACACCCAGTACCACACCAAGTACCACACCAAGTACTACACCCAGTACTACACCCAGTACTACACCAAGTACTACACCCAGTACTACACCAAGTACTACACCCAGTACTACACCCAGTACTACACCAAGTACTACACCCAGTACTACACCAAGTACTACACCCAGTACTACACCAAGTACTACACCCAGTACTACACCCAGTACTACACTATAGTGTTCGTGAAACAAACTAATGATTGCATAAGAAAGTTTCCTGGTGCTTATTTTAAAACAATAAGCAAACTGATAACCGTGATCTTACACCTCTTCGTAGAGGGGAAAACAAAGACAATAACAAAGGAATAAGGAGACAGGACAACCCAGAGGAGAGAAGAATATGGACGAGTGAGAGAAAGAGAGGAGTAATGGGAGTGAAAGAGGGAGTCGAGAATGTGAGCCAACCCATTACAAGATTGCTAATTGTGTGGTGACTTCGTTAGTACTAATGTGGTTACTTCGTTAGTACTAATGTGGTGACTTCGTTAGTGTTAATGTGGTGACTTCGTTAGTGCTGATGTGGTGACTTCGTTAGTGTTAATGTGGTGACTTCGTTAGTGCTGATGTGGTGACTTCGTTAGTGCTAATGTGGTGACTTCGTTAGTGCTAATGTGGTGACTTCGTTAGTACTAATGTGGTGACTTCGTTAGTGCTAATGTGGTGACTACTCCAGGTATACCCCAGGTATACTCCAGGTATACTCCCAGTTATACTCCCGGTATACCTCAGGTATACTCCAACTGTACTACAGGTATACTCCAGGTATACTCCCAGGTATATTCCAGGTATACTCCCATGTATACACCCCACGCATACTTCAGATATACCACCAGGTATACTCCAGGTATACCCCAGATATACTCCAGGTATACCCCAGGTATACTCCAGGTATTCCCCAGATATGCTCCAAGTATACTACATGTATACTCCAGGTATACCCTAGGTATACCACCAGATATACTCCATATATACCCCAGGTATACCACCAGGTATACTCCAGGTATACCACAAGGTATAATCCAGGTATACCAAAGATATACTCCAGGTATACTCCAGGTATACTCCAGGTATACCCCAGGCATACTCCAGCTATACCCAGGTATACTCCCGGTATACCCCAGGTATACTCCAGGCATACCCCAGGCATACTCCAGGTATTCCCCAGGTATACTCCAGGTATACCCCAGGTATACTCCAGGTATACCCCATATGTACTACAGGTATACCCCAGGTATACCCCAGGTATACTCCAGGTATACCCCAGGTATACTCCAGGTATACCCATGTATACTCCAGGTATACCCCAGGTATACTACAGGTATACTCCAGGTATACCCCAGGTATACTCCAGGTATACCCCAGGTTTACTCCATGTATACCCCATGTATACTCCATGTGTACCCCAGGTATACGCCAGGTATACCCCAGGTATACGCAAGGTATACCCCAGGTATACTCCAGGTATACTCCCAGGTATACTCCAGGTATACTCCCAGGTATACTCAAGGTGTACCCCAGATATACTCCAGGTATACCCCAGTTATACTCCAGGTATACCCCAGGTATACTCCAGGTATACCCCCATGTATACTCCAGGTATACTCCCAGGTATACTCCAGGTATACTCCCAGGTATACTCCAGGTATACCCCCAGGTATACTCCAGGTTTACCCCAGGTATACTCCAGGTATACTCCCAAGTATACTCCAGGTATACTCCCAGGTATACTCCCGGTATACTGCCAAGTATACCCCAGATATACTCCAACTATACTACAGATATACTCCAACTATACTACAGGTATACTCCCAGGTATACTCCAGGTACACTCCCAGGTATACTCCAGGTATACCCCAGGTATAATCCAGGTATACCCCCAGGTATACTCCAGGAATACCCAAGGTATACTCCAGGTATACCCCCAGGTATACTCCAGGTATACTCCCAGGTATACTCCAGGTATACCCCATGTATACTCCAGGTATAACCCCAGGTTTACTCCAGGTATACCCCCAGGTATACTCCAGGTATACTCCCAGGTATACTCCAGGTATACCCCCAAGTATACTCCAGGTACACCCCAGGAATACTCCAGGTATAGCCCCAGGTATACTCCAAGTATACTCTCAGTTATACTCCCGGTATACCCCAGGTATACTCCAGGTATACTTCCAGTTATACTCCGGGTATACCCCAGGTATACTCCAACTATACTACAGGTATACTCCAGGTATACTCCCATGTGTACACCCCACGTATACTTCAGATATACCACCAGGTATACTCCAGGTATACCCCAGATATACTCCAGGTATACTCGAGGTATACCCAAGGTATATTCCCGTTATACCCCAGGTATACTCCAGGAATACCCAAGGTATACTCCAGGTATACCCCCAGGTATACTCCAGGTATACCCCGAGGAATACTCCAGGTATACCCCAGGTATACTCCAGGTATACTCCCAGTTATACTCCCGGTATACCCCAGGTATACTCCAGGTATACTCCCAGTTATACTCCCGGTATACCCCAGGTATACTCCAACTATACTACAGGTATACTCCAGGTATACTCCCATGTGTACACCCCACGTATACTTCACATATACCACCAGGTATACTCCAGGTATACCCCAGATATACTCCAGGTATACGCCAGGTATACTCCAGGTATTCCCCAGATATGATCCAAGTATACTACATGTATACTCCAGGTATACCCTAGGTATACCACCAGGTATATTCCATATATACCCCAGGTATACCACCAGGTATGCTCCAGGTATACCACAAGGTATAATCCAGGTATACCCCAGATATACTCCAGGTATACTCCAGATATACCCCAGGTATACTTCAGGCATACCCCAGGTATACTCAAGGTATACCCCAAAGATGGAGGAGCTTGGAGGAGGCTGGAGGAGGATGGAGGATGGAGGAGGATGGATGATGGAGGATGGAGGATGGAGGATGGAGGATGGAGGATGGAGGATGGAGGATGGAGGTTGGAGGATGGAGGATGGAGGATGGAGGATGGAGGATGGATGTTGGTGGATGGAGGATGGAGGTTGGAGGATGGAGGATGGAGGATGGAGGATGGAGGATGGAGGATGGAGGATGGAGGATGGAGGATGGAGGATGGAGGTTGGAGGATGGAGGATGGAGGATGGAGGATGGAGGATGGAGGATGGAGGATGGAGGATGGAGGATGGAGGATGGAGGATGGAGGTTGGAGGATGGAGGATGGAGGATGGAGGATGGAGGATGGAGGATGGAGGATGGAGGATGGAGGATGGAGGATGGAGGATGGAGGATGGAGGATGGAGGATGGAGGATGGAGGATGGAGGATGGAGGTTGGAGGATGGAGGATGGAGGATGGAGGATGGAGGATGGAGGATGGAGGATGGAGGATGGAGGATGGAGGATGGAGGATGGAGGATGGAGGTTGGAGGATGGAGGATGGAGGATGGAGGATGGAGGATGGAGGATGGAGGATGGAGGATGGAGGATGGAGGATGGAGGATGGAGGATGGAGGATGGAGGATGGAAGATGGAGGATGGATGATGGAAGATGGATGATGGAAGATGGAAGATGGAAGATGGAGGATGGAAGATGGAGGATGGAAGATGGAGGATGGAGGATGGAAGATGGAGGATGGATGATGGAAGATGGATGATGGAAGATGGAGGATGGAAGATGGAGGATGGAAGATGGAAGATGGAGGATGGAGGATGGAAGATGGAGGATGGAAGATGGAGGATGGAGGATGGAAGATGGAGGATGGAGGATGGAGGATGGAGGATGGAGGATGGAGGAGGAGTCAGGTGGCCGCAGTGCGACAGTCTAGGTTAATATTGCATTATATTTCAGTATTTTTCTTACCTGTATGACAGACAGATAGAATAGACAGACAGGACAAGCAGAAGAGACAGGACAGGCAGAACAGACAGGACAGACAAAACAGACAGGACAAACAGGACAGACAGGACAGACAGGACAGATAGGACAGACAGGACAGACAGGACAGACAGAACAAACAGGACAGACAGGACAGACAGGCCAAACAGGACAGACGGAACAGACAGAACAGACAGGACAGACAGAACAAACAGGACAGACAGGACAGACAGGACAGACAGGCCAGACGGAACAGACAGAACAGACAGGACAGATAGGACAGACAGGCCAAACAGGACAGACGGAACAGACAGAACAGACAGGACAGACAGAACAAACAGGACAGACAGGACAGACAGGCCAAACAGGACAGACGGAACAGACAGAACAGACAGGACAGACAGGACAGACAGAACAAACAGGACAGACAGGACAGACAGGCCAAACAGGACAGACGGAACAGACAGAACAGACAGGACAGACAGAACAGACAGGACAGACAGTACAAACAGGACAGACAGGACAGACAGAACGGACAGGACAGACAGGACAGACAGGACAGACAGTACAAACAGGACAGACAGGACAGACAGAACGGACAGGACAGACAGGACAGACAGGCCAGACAGAACAGACAGGACAGACAGAACAGACAGGACAGACAGAACAGACAGGACAGACAGGACAGACAGAACAGACATTACAGACAGGACAGAGAGGACAGACAGGACAGACAGGACAGACAGAACACAAAGGACAGACAGAACAGACAGGACAGACAGGACAGACAGGACAGACAGAACAGACAGGACAGACAGGACAGACAGGACAGACAGGACAGACAGAACAGACAGGACAGACAGAACAGACAGAACAGACAGGACAGACAGTACAGAAAGGACAGACAGGACAGACAGGAATGACAGAACAGACAGGACAGACAGAACAGACAGGACAGACAGGACAAACAGAACAGACAGGACAGACAGGACAGACAGGACAGACAGGACAGACAGAACGGACAGGACAGACAGGACAGACAGGACAGACATGACACACAGGACACACAGGACACAGGACAGAGCGGACAGACAGGACAGACAGGACAGACAGGACAGACAGGACAGACAGGACAGGACAGACAGGACAGACAGGACAGACAGGACAGACAGGACAGACAGGACAGACATGACACACAGGACACACAGGACACAGGACAGAGCGGACAGACAGGACAGACAGAACGGACAGGACAGACAGGACAGACAGGACAGACATGACACACAGGACACACAGGACACAGGACAGAGCGGACAGACAGGACAGACAGGACAGACAGAACGGACAGGACAGACAGGACAGACAGGACAGACATGACACACAGGACACACAGGACACAGGACAGAGCGGACAGACAGGACAGACAGGACAGACAGAACGGACAGGACAGACAGGACAGACAGGACAGACATGACACACAGGACACACAGGACACAGGACAGAGCGGACAGACAGGACAGACAGGACAGACAGGACAGACAGGACAGACAGGACAGGACAGACAGGACAGACAGGACAGACAGGACAGACAGGACAGACAGGACAGACAGGACAGGACAGACAGGACAGACAGGACAGACATGCTATTTATCGTGATATAGTGAGAAGCTGAACTATGATAAGCATACAGTTATTTGTGTGTGTGTGTGTGTGTGTGTGTGTGTGTGTGTGTGTGTCTGTGTGTGTGTGTGTGTGTGTGTGTACTCACCTAGTTGTACTCACCTAGTTGAGGTTGCGGGGGTCGAGTCCGAGCTCCTGGCCCCGCCTCTTCACTGATCGCTACTAGGTCACTCTCCCTGAGCCGTGAGCTTTATCATACCTCTGCTTAAAGCTATGTATGGATCCTGCCTCCACTACATCGCTTCCCAAACTATTCCACTTACTGACTACTCTGTGGCTGAAGAAATACTTCCTAACATCCCTGTGATTAATTTGTGTCTTCAACTTCCAACTGTGTCCCCTTGTTACTGTGTCCACCTTGTCAATTCCTCTCAGTATTTTGTATGTCGTTATCATATCCCCCCTATCTCTCCTGTCCTCCAGTGTCGTCAGGTTGATTTCCCTTAACCTCTCCTCGTAGGACATACCTCTTAGCTCTGGGACTAGTCTTGTTGCAAACCTTTGCACTTTCTCTAGTTTCTTTACGTGCTTGGCTAGGTGTGGGTTCCAAACTGGTGCCGCATACTCCAATATGGGCCTAACGTACACGGTGTACAGGGTCCTGAACGATTCCTTATTAAGATGTCGGAATGCTGTTCTGAGGTTTGCTAGGCGCCCATATGCTGCAGCAGTTATTTGGCTGATGTGCGCTTCAGGAGATGTGCCTGGTGTTATACTCACCCCAAGATCTTTTTCCTTGAGTGAGGTTTGTAATCTCTGGCCCCCTAGACTGTACTCCGTCTGCGGTCTTCTTTGCCCTTCCCCAATCTTCATGACTTTGCACTTGGTGGGATTGAACTCCAGGAGCCAATTGCTGGACCAGGTCTGCAGCCTGTCCAGATCCCTTTGTAGTTCTGCCTGGTCTTCGATCGAGTGAATTCTTCTCATCAACTTCACATCATCTGCAAACAGGGACACCTCAGAGTCTATTCCTTCCGTCATGTCGTTCACAAATACCAGAAACAGCACTGGTCCTAGGACTGACCCCTGTGGGACCCCACTGGTCACAGGTGCCCACCCTGACACCTCGCCACGTACCATGACTCGCTGCTGTCTTCCTGACAAGTATTCCCTGATCCATTGTAGTGCCTTCCCTGTTATCCCTGCTTGGTCCTCCAGTTTTTGCACCAATCTCTTGTGTGGAACTGTGTCAAACGCCTTCTTGCAGTCCAAGAATATGCAATCCACCCACCCCTCTCTCTCTTGTCTTACTGCTGTCACCATGTCATAGAACTCCAGTAGGTTTGTGACACAGGATTTCCCGTCCCTGAAACCATGTTGGCTGCTGTTGATGAGATCATTCCTTTCTAGGTGTTCCACCACTCTTCTCCTGATAATCTTCTCCATGATTTTGCATACTATACATGTCAGTGACACTGGTCTGTAGTTTAATGCTTCATGTCTGTCTCCTTTTTTAAAGACTGGGACTACATTTGCTGTCTTCCATGCCTCAGGCAATCTCCCTGTTTCGATAGATGTATTGAATATTGTTGTTAGGGGTACACATAGCGCCTCTGCTCCCTCTCTCAATACCCATGGGGAGATGTTATCTGGCCCCATTGCCTTTGAGATATCTAGCTCACTCAGAAGCCTCTTCACTTCTTCCTCGGTTGTGTGCACTGTGTCCAGCACTTGGTGGTGTGCCCCACCTCTCCGTCTTTCTGGAGCCCCTTCTGTCTCCTCTGTGAACACTTCTTTGAATCTCTCGTTGAGTTCCTCACATACTTCACGGTCATTTCTTGTTGTCCCTCCTCCTTCCTTCCTTAGCCTGATTACCTGGTCCTTGACTGTTGTTTTCCTGCTGATGTGGCTGTACAACAGTTTCGGGTCAGATTTGGCTTTTGCTGCTATGTCATTTTCATATTGTCTTTGGGCCTCCCTTCTTATCTGTGCATATTCGTTTCTGGCTCTACGACTGCTCTCCTTATTCTCCTGGGTCCTTTGCCTTCTATATTTCTTCCATTCCCTAGCACGCTTGGTTTTTGCCTCCCTACAACTTTGGGTAAACCATGGGCTCATCCTGGCTTTTCCATTATTCCTGTTACCCTTGGGTACAAACCCCCCCTCAGCCTCCTTGCATTTTGTTGCTACATATTCCATCATCTCATTAACTGGCTTCCCTGCCAGTTCTCTGTCCCACTGAACCCCATTCAGGAAGTTCCTCATTCCTGTGTAGTCCCCTTTCTTGTAGTTTGACTTCGTTCGTCCTGGCCTTCCTGCTTCTCCCTCCACTTGTAGCTCTACTGTGTATTCGAAGCTTAAAACCACATGGTCACTGGCCCCAAGGGGTCTTTCATATGTGATGTCCTCGATATCTGCACTACTCAAGGTGAATACTAAGTCTAGCCTTGCTGGTTCATCCTCTCCTCTCTCTCTTGTAGTGTCCCTTACGTGTTGGTACATGAAGTTTTCCAGTACCTCCTCCATCATCTTAGCCCTCCATGTATCTTGGCCCCCATGCGGGTCCAAGTTTTCCCAATCCATCTCCTTGTGGTTAAAGTCACCCATGATCAGGAGCTTTGCCCTGCATGCATGAGCTCTTCTGGCCACTGTAGCCAGTGTGTGTGTGTGTGTGTGTACTCACCTATTTGTGGTTGCAGGGGTCGAGTCACAGCTCCTGGCCCCGCCTCTTCGCTGATTGCTACTAGGTCCTCTCTCTCCCTGCCCCATGAGCTCTATCATACCTCGCCTTAAAACTATGTATGGTTCCTGCCTCCACCACATCACTTTCTAGGCTATTCCATGGCCTGACTACTCTATGACTGAAGAAATACTTCCTAACATCCCTTTGATTCATCTGAGTCTTCAACTTCCAATTGTGACCTCTTGTGTCTGTGTCCCATCTCTGGAACATCCCGTCTTTGTCCACCTCGTCTATTCCGCGCAGTATTTTATATGTCGTTATCATGTCTCCCCTGACCCTCCTGGCCTCCAGTGTCGTCAGGCCGATTTCCCTCAACCTTTCTTCATAGGACAATCCCCGTAGCTCTGGGACTAGTCTTGTTGCAAACCTTTGCACTTTCTCTAATTTCTTGACGTGCTTGACTAGGTGTGGATTCCAAACTGGTGCTGCATACTCCAGTATGGGCCTGACGTAGATGGTGTACAGAGTCTTAAACGAATCCTTACTGAGGTATCGGAACGCTATCCGTAGGTTTGCCAGGCGCCCGTATGCTGCAGCAGTTATCTGATTGATGTGCGCCTCAGGAGATATGCTCGGTGTTATACTCACCCCCAGATCTTTTTCCTTTAGTGAGGTTTGCAGTCTTTGGCCATCTAAACTATATTGTGTCTGCGGTCTTCTTTGCCCTTCCCCAATCTTCATGACTTTGCATTTGGCAGGGTTAAATTCTAGGAGCCAGTTGCTGGACCAGGCTTGTAGCCTGTCCAGATCTCTTTGTAGTCCTGCCTGATCCTCGTCCGATTCGATTCTTCTCATTAACTTCACATCGTCTGCAAACAAGGACACTTCTGAGTCTATCCCTTCCGTTATGTCGTTCACGTATACCAAGAACAGCACAGGTCCTAGGACTGACCCCTGTGGAACCCCGCTTGTCACAGGCGCCCACTCTGACACCTCGTCGCGTACCATGACTCGTTGTTTCCTCCCTGTCAGATATTCTCTGATCCATTGCAGTGCCTTTCCTGTTATGTGTGCCTGGTCCTCTAGCTTTTGCAGTAACCTCTTGTGAGGAACTGTGTCGAAAGCCTTCTTGCAGTCCAAAAATACGCAGTCGATCCACCCCTCTCTCTCTTGTCTTACTTCTGTCACCTTGTCATAAAACTCTAGTAGGTTTGTGACACAGGATTTTCCTTCCCTGAAACCGTGCTGGTTGTCAATTATACACTTGTTTCTTTCCAGGTGCCCCACCACTCTCCTCCTGATGATCTTC
Organism: Cherax quadricarinatus; assembly: GCF_038502225.1. Taxonomy (NCBI): domain Eukaryota; kingdom Metazoa; phylum Arthropoda; class Malacostraca; order Decapoda; family Parastacidae; genus Cherax; species Cherax quadricarinatus. Next base: position 28,247 of record NW_027195735.1, read on the forward strand.
TCCATGACCTTGCATACTATACACGTTAGAGATACAGGTCTGTAGTTTAGTGCCTCATGTCTGTCTCCCTTTTTAAAAATTGGGACTACATTTGCCATTTTCCATACCTCAGGGAGTTGCCCAGTTTCAAATGATGTGTTGAAGATCTTTGTTAATGGCTCACACAATATCTCTGCTCCCTCTTTAAGGACCCATGGAGAGATGTTGTCTGGTCCCACCGCCTTTGAGGTGTCAAGTTCGCATAGCAGCTTCTTCACCTCCTCCTTGGTTATATGTACCTCATCCAGCACTTGCTGGTGTGCCCCCCTGTTCTGATTTCTTGGAGTCCTACTGGTTTCCACTGTAAATACCTCTTTAAATCTTGTGTTGAGCTCCTGACATACCTCTCGGTCGTTTCTTGTGAATTCCCCATCACCCTTCCTCAGTCTGATTACCTGGTCCTTGACTGTTGTTTTCCTCCTGATGTGGCTGTACAACAGCTTCGGGTCAGTCTTTACTTTTGATGCTATGTCATTTTCATATTGTCTCTGAGCCTCCCTTCTTATCTGTGCATATTCGTTTCTGGCTCTTCGGCTGATTTCTTTATTTTCCTGAGTTCTCTGTCTTCTGTACCTTTTCCATTCTCTATTACACCTAGTTTTTGCCTCCCTACACCTTTGGGTGAACCAAGGACTCGTTCTGTTCTTCCCATTATTTCTGTTTCCCTTGGGAACAAACCTCTCCTCTGCCTCCTTGCATTTTGTTGCTACATAGTCCATCATTTCTTGTACTGGTTTTCCTGTCAGTTCCCTCTCCCACTGAATGTCTTGAAGGAAGTTCCTCATGCCTGAGTAGTTCCCCCTTTTGTAGTTTGGTTTTTCCCAGCCTATTCCTGCTACTCTCTCCACTTGGAGCTCAACTATGTAGTCGAAGCACAGAACCACATGATCACTAGCTCCCAGGGGCCTTTCATACATGATACCCTCGATGTCCGAACTACTCATGGTGAATACAAGGTCCAACCTTGCTGGTTCATCCTCTCCTCTCTCTCTGGTAGTGTCTCTAACATGTTGATGCATGAGGTTCTCCAGTACCACATCCATCATCTTGGCTCTCCATGTTTCGGGACCCCCATGGGGCTCCAGGTTTTCCCAGTCAATCTCCTTGTGATTGAAATCACCCATAACTAGTAACTTTGCTCCCCCCATGTGTGCTCTCCTGGCCACCTCGGCTAGTGTGTTGATCATTGCTCTGTTGCTCTCATCGTATTCTTCTCTTGGCCTCCTGCAGTTCTGTGGTGGGTTGTACATTACTGTGTGTGTGTGTGTGTGTGTGTGTGTGTGTGTGTGTGTGTGTGTGTGTGTGTGTGTGTGTGTGTGTGTTTGTGTGTGTGTTTGTATGTGTGTGTGTGTGTGTGTGTGTGTGTGTGTGTGTGTGTGTGTGTGTGTTTGTGTGTGTGTTTGTATGTGTGTGTGTGTGTGTGTGTGTGTGTGTGTGTGTGTGTGTGTGTGTGTGTGTGTGTGTGTGTGTGTGTGTGTGTTTGTGTGTGTGTTTGTATGTACGTGTGTGTGTGTGTGTGTGTGTGTGTGTGTGTGTGTTTGTGTGTGTGTTTGTAAGTGTGTGTGTGTGTGTGTGTGTGTGTGTGTGTGTGTGTGTGTGTGTGTGTGTGTGTGTGTGTGTGTGTGTTTGTGTGTGTGTGTTTGTGTGTGTGTTTGTATGTGTGTGTGTGTGTGTGTGTGTGTGTGTGTGTGTGTGTGTGTACTCACCTATTTGTACTCACCTGTTTGTGGTTGCAGGGGTCGAGTCACAGCTCCTGGCCCCGCCTCTTCGCTGATTGCTACTAGGTCCTCTCTCTCCCTGCCCCATGAGCTCTATCATACCTCGCCTTAAAACTATGTATGGTTCCTGCCTCCACCACATCACTTTCTAGGCTATTCCATGGCCTGACTACTCTATGACTGAAGAAATACTTCCTAACATCCCTTTGATTCATCTGAGTCTTCAACTTCCAATTGTGACCTCTTGTGTCTGTGTCCCATCTCTGGAACATCCCGTCTTTGTCCACCTCGTCTATTCCGCGCAGTATTTTATATGTCGTTATCATGTCTCCCCTGACCCTCCTGGCCTCCAGTGTCGTCAGGCCGATTTCCCTCAACCTTTCTTCATAGGACAATCCCCGTAGCTCTGGGACTAGTCTTGTTGCAAACCTTTGCACTTTCTCTAATTTCTTGACGTGCTTGACTAGGTGTGGATTCCAAACTGGTGCTGCATACTCCAGTATGGGCCTGACATAAATGGTATACAGAGTCTTAAACGAATCCTTACTGAGGTATCGGAACGCTATCCGTAGGTTTGCCAGGCGCCCGTATGCTGCAGCAGTTATCTGATTGATGTGCGCCTCAGGAGATATGCTCGGTGTTATACTCACCCCCAGATCTTTTTCCTTTAGTGAGGTTTGCAGTCTTTGGCCATCTAAACTATATTGTGTCTGCGGTCTTCTTTGCCCTTCCCCAATCTTCATGACTTTTACATTTGGCAGGGTTAAATTCAAGGAGCCAGTTGCTGGACCAGGCTTGTAGCCTGTCCAGATCTCTTTGTAGTCCTGCCTGATCCTCGTCCGATTCGATTCTTCTCATTAACTTCACATCGTCTGCAAACAAGGACACTTCTTAGTCTATCCCTTCCGTTATGTCGTTCACGTATACCAAGAACAGCACAGGTCCTAGGACTGACCCCTGTGGAACCCCGCTTGTCACAGGCGCCCACTCTGACACCTCGTCGCGTACCATGACTCGTTGTTTCCTCCCTGTCAGATATTCTCTGATCCATTGCAGTGCCTTTCCTGTTATGTGTGCCTGGTCCTCTAGCTTTTGCAGTAACCTCTTGTGAGGAACTGTGTCGAAAGCCTTCTTGCAGTCCAAAAATACGCAGTCGATCCACCCCTCTCTCTCTCTTGTCTTACTTCTGTCACCTTGTCATAAAACTCTAGTAGGTTTGTGACACAGGATTTTCCTTCCCTGAAACCGTGCTGGTTGTCAATTATACACTTGTTTCTTTCCAGGTGCCCCACCACTCTCCTCCTGATGATCTTCTCCATGACCTTGCATACTATACACGTTAGAGATACAGGTCTGTAGTTTAGTGCCTCATGTCTGTCTCCCTTTTTAAAAATTGGGACTACATTTGCCATTTTCCATACCTCAGGGAGTTGCCCAGTTTCAAATGATGTGTTGAAGATCTTTGTTAATGGCTCACACAATATCTCTGCTCCCTCTTTAAGGACCCATGGAGAGATGTTGTCTGGTCCCACCGCCTTTGAGGTGTCAAGTTCGCATAGCAGCTTCTTCACCTCCTCCTTGGTTATATGTACCTCATCCAGCACTTGCTGGTGTGCCCCCCTGTTCTGATTTCTTGGAGTCCTACTGGTTTCCACTGTAAATACCTCTTTAAATCTTGTGTTGAGCTCCTGACATACCTCTCGGTCGTTTCTTGTGAATTCCCCATCACCCTTCCTCAGTCTGATTACCTGGTCCTTGACTGTTGTTTTCCTCCTGATGTGGCTGTACAACTGCTTCGGGTCAGTCTTTACTTTTGATGCTATGTCATTTTCATATTGTCTCTGAGCCTCCCTTCTTATCTGTGCATATTCGTTTCTGGCTCTTCGGCTGATTTCTTTATTTTCCTGAGTTCTCTGTCTTCTGTACCTTTTCCATTCTCTAGTACACCTAGTTTTTGCCTCCCTACACCTTTGGGTGAACCAAGGACTCGTTCTGTTCTTCCCATTATTTCTGTTTCCCTTGGGAACAAACCTCTCCTCTGCCTCCTTGCATTTTGTTGCTACATAGTCCATCATTTCTTGTACTGGTTTTCCTGTCAGTTCCCTCTCCCACTGAATGTCTTGAAGGAAGTTCCTCATGCCTGAGTAGTTCCCCCTTTTGTAGTTTGGTTTTTCCCAGCCTATTCCTGCTACTCTCTCCACTTGGAGCTCAACTATGTAGTCGAAGCACAGAACCGCATGATCACTAGCTCCCAGGGGCCTTTCATACATGATACCCTCGATGTCCGAACTACTCATGGTGAATACAAGGTCCAACCTTGCTGGTTCATCCTCTCCTCTCTCTCTGGTAGTGTCTCTAACATGTTGATGCATGAGGTTCTCCAGTACCACATCCATCATCTTGGCTCTCCATGTTTCGGGACCCCCATGGGGCTCCAGGTTTTCCCAGTCAATCTCCTTGTGATTGAAATCACCCATAACTAGTAACTTTGCTCCCC
>NW_027195735.1:40000-42500 GCF_038502225.1 Cherax quadricarinatus
GCCTGTCTGGCTCTAACTGGATGTGACAGGTGTGGCTCCTGCACCTGTCTGGCTCTACCTGGCTGTGACAGGTGTGGCTCCTGCACCTGTCTGGCTCTACCTGGCTGAGACAGGTGTGGCTCCTGCACCTGTCTGGCTCTACCTGGCTGTGACAGGTGTGGCTCCTGCACCTGTCTGGCTCTACATGGCTGTGACAGGTGTGGCTCCTGCACCTGTCTGGCTCTACCTGGCTGTGACAGGTGTAGCTCCTGTGCCTGTCTGGCTCTACCTGGCTGTGACAGGTGTGGCTCCTGCACCTGTCTGGCTCTACTTGGCTGTGACAGGTGTGGCTCCTGTGCCTGTCTGGCTCTACCTGGCTGTGACAGGTGTGGCTCCTGTGCCTGTCTGGCTCTACCTGGCTGTGACAGGTGTGGCTCCTGTGCCTGTCTGGCTCTACCTGGCTGTGACAGGTGTGGCTCCTGTGCCTGTCTGGCTCTACCTGGCTATGACAGGTGTGGCTCCTGCACCTGTCTTGCTCTACCTGGCTGTGACAGGTGTGGCTCCTGCACCTGTCTGGCTCTACCTGGCTGTGACAGGTGTGGCTCCTGCACCTGTCTGGCTCTACCTGGCTGTGACAGGTGTGGCTCCTGCACCTGTCTGGCTCTACCTGGCTGTGACAGGTGTGGCTCCTGTGCCTGTCTGGCTCTACCTAGCTGTGACAGGTGTGGCTCCTGCACCTGTCTGGCTCTACCTGGCTATGACAGGTGTGGCTCCTGCACCTGTCTGGCTCTACCTGGCTGTGACAAGTGTGGCTCCTGCACCTGTCTGGCTCTACCTGGCTGTGACAAGTGTGGCTCCTGCACCTGTCTTGCTCTACCTGGCTATGACAGGTGTGACTCCTGTACCTGTCTGGCTCTACCTGGTTATGACAAGTGTGGCTCCTGCACCTGTCTGGCTCTACCTGGCTATGACAGGTGTGGCTCCTGCACCTGTCTGGCTCGATCTGGCTATGATAGGTGTGGCTCCTGCACCTGTCTGGCTCTACCTGGCTATGACAGGTGTGGCTCCTGCGCCTGTCTGGCTCGACCTGGCTATGACAGGTGTGGCTCCTGCACCTGTCTGGCGCTACCTGGCTATGACAGGTGTGGCTCCTGCACCTGTCTGGCTCTACCTGGCTATGACAAGTGTGGCTCCTGCACCTGTCTGGCTCTACCTGGCTATGACAAGTGTGGCTCCTGCACCTGTCTGGCTCTACCTGGCTATGACAAGTGTGGCTCCTGCACCTGTCTGGCTCTACCTGGCTATGACAAGTGTGGCTCCTGCACCTGTCTGGCTCGACCTGGCTATGATAGGTGTGGCTCCTGCACCTGTCTGGCTCTACCTGGCTATGACAGGTGTGGCTCCTGCGCCTGTCTGGCTTGACCTGGCTATGACAGGTGTGGCTCCTGCACCTGTCTGGCGCTACCTGGCTATGACAGGTGTGGCTCCTGCACCTGTCTGGCTCTACCTGGCTATGACAAGTGTGGCTCCTGCACCTGTCTGGCTCTACCTGGCTATGACAAGTGTGGCTCCTGCACCTGTCTGGCTCTACCTGGCTATGACAAGTGTGGCTCCTGCACCTGTCTGGCTCTACCTGGCTATGACAGGTGTGGCTCCTGCACCTGTCTGGCGCTACCTGGCTATGACAGGTGTGGCTCATGCACCTGTCTGGCTCTACCTGGCTATGACAAGTGTGGCTCCTGCACCTGTCTGGCTCTACCTGGCTATGACAAGTGTGGCTCCTGCACCTGTCTGGCTCTACCTGGCTATGACAAGTGTGGCTCCTGCACCTGTCTGGCTCTAACTGGTTATGACAAGTGTGGCTCTTGCACCTGTCTGGCTCTACCTGGCTATGACAAGTGTGGCTCCTGCACCTGTCTGGCTCTACCTGGCTATGACAAGTGTGGCTCCTGCACCTGTCTGGCTCTACCTGGCTATGACAAGTGTGGCTCCTGCACCTGTCTGGCTCTACCTGGCTATGACAAGTGTGGCTCCTGCACCTGTCTGGCTCTACCTGGCTATGACAAGTGTGGCTCCTGCACCTGTCTGGCTCTACCTGGCTATGACAAGTGTGGCTCCTGCACCTGTCTGGCTCTACCTGGCTATGACAAGTGTGGCTCCTGCACCTGTCTGGCTCTACCTGGCTATGACAAGTGTGGCTCCTGCACCTGTCTGGCTCTACCTGGCTATGACAAGTGTGGCTCCTGCACCTGTCTGGCTCTACCTGGCTATGACAAGTGTGGCTCCTGCACCTGTCTGGCTCTACCTGGCTATGACAAGTGTGGCTCCTGCACCTGTCTGGCTCTACCTGGCTATGACAAGTGTGGCTCCTGCACCTGTCTGGCTCTACCTGGCTATGACAAGTGTGGCTCCTGCACCTGTCTGGCTCTACCTGGCTATGACAAGTCTGGTGGCTCCTGCACCTGTCTGGCTCTACCTGGCTATGACAAGTGTGGCTCCTGCACCTGTCTGGCTCTACCTG
>NW_027195735.1:45000-52500 GCF_038502225.1 Cherax quadricarinatus
ATGAGGAAGTGTATACCTGGAGTATACCTGGAGGGGGGATTCTGGGTCAAAGCCCCCGCTGCCCGGGCCATCACCAGCAACTGGGCGAAACGTTCGTCGAGGTTCCTTTAGTAACTCTGCTAGAACACCCAAAGGGGATTTTTGAAATTTTATCCGAAATTAGCCAAAAAAAAATTATGCTTCTCCAATATTTTCACGGTTTCTAATTTTTTTCTAGCATTTTGGGTAAAAAAACTTCTAAGTATTTTTCTGCTCTCAATATTGTGGGAAAAATTGCGAGATACATTTCTTATAGCAATGATTAATTACTTTCACTATTTTATGAACATGAATACCAGGAATGTTCATACAACATTCATTTTACGTTACATTGGATACATAATCTTCCATATTCACTCACCCTGAAGAACAACAGATGATCGAAACGTCGTGGTAAGCTCCTCTCTCTCTCTCTCCTCTACGTGTATTCTACCAGTAACGACACTGTGCCCTTTTCTTATTCTGGATGAGCTAGGAACCCCGTGGAAATTACAAGAGTTACCCTCCTGGTGTGAGCATGTGACTCTGGTCTGGTTCCTGGAAAGTCTTCCACGGACGCGCTCCTGAAGCTTGCTGACACCATTTGAATTCTTAGAGCTTTGGCTTTTTAAGACATGTTAACTGTATGGCTTCGCCCACCTGTCTGCTCACGACACTGGCTTGGGTAATGCACTTCCCTGCCCCTCTCTGCTCTACCCGGAAAGGGGATCGTGTTCTCAGAGTTGAAATGGGGCAACTTCCTTGTAAAATCTCGGTAGATTTAGCAGAAATAACCCAGAGGAGAGAGACAGAGAAGCTGATCAGGACGTTTCTGTCCCACCTGGACTATTGACAAGTCACAGTGTGTCTCGTAAATGATCCAAATCAGACAGAAACGTAGTCAGTAAGCGTTTCTCTCTCCCATGTGCGGGTTATTCGTGTATTGTTCCAGTCACGGTATTGTGCCTCCTTGTTCCCAATAGATCTGTTGCTATCTATTTTGAGTGTCTAGGGGGGTGAGATCTATTAGTTCTGCCTTTTAGCTTTTGATAGACTGTCGTAAAACAGCCAATAAATTTATTTTAAAATATCTTAAAGGGCAAGAGGGGACACACCTGTCCCCTTTCCCTCCCTTTACCGAGTGGAAAAAGGGGGGAAATAAGGGGAGTTACCATCACGACCTATTTAGACAGACAACACCTGTGTGTTTCTGAGGGTCCTCAGGTGTTGATAAATTAAACACATGTACACCACTTGTATATCTCTATTGTGGAAACGTTTCACCAACCAGCGACTTCAGTCCAATACAGAGAAGAATGGTTGAAGATCAGACGGAGTTTGAGGTAATCAGTCCCTCAACCTGGAGTCGATGTAATCAATCCATCAATCTTAGGTGTTGTCTGGGAGTTGCCAAAATTGGTGGCTATATGATAGTTACACAGTGGGAACACCAGCTTTGCTACACTGTTCTATAATAGTTACACAGTCAGACACACTGTTCTATATGATAGTTACACAGTGTGTGTTGCTACACTGTTCTATATGATAGTTACACAGTGGGAACACCAGCAGTGTGTTGCTACACTGTTCTATATGATAGTTACACAGTGGGAACACCAGCAGTGTGTTGCTACACTATTCTATATGATAGTTACACAGTGGGAACACCAGTAGTGTGTTGCTAAACTATTCTACATGATAGTTACACAGTGGGAACAAAAGCTAGCTATGTTTCCCTGTCACATTCCATCACACAGACATTCCAGTAGAGCATTGAGAATATCGTCAAGTATTCTACTCTGGGTACAACATATACTGAAGCATCAGAAAGAGGGTGAATTGTAGGTGTGGGTGGCAGGAGATGTGTGTGTGTGGGGGAGAAGAGGGATACATACAGCCTTGGGATACTCCCCCGTGTGTGCAGCGTGAGGTTGGACCTGAGAGATAATTACAGGTTCGAGTGTAGGTCAGAGGTCCGCTGTGGAGTGGGAAAATAAACGAGGAAATACTAGGAATGATGAGAAAAGAGGGAGAGAGAGAGAGAGACAGAGAAAGACAGAGAGACAGAGAAAGACAGAGAGACAGAGAAAGACAGAGACAGAGACAGATCCCCTATTACTGCAGTTAGGGGGTCAAGTTCCTAAGGGCGGTGATCAGTTTAAAAGCCAAGGAAGGGAACTTTATTTAGAATTCCCTGGATCAAGAGCCCCTCACCAGCATCAAGGAACCTTCCCTCCAGCCAAACCCTGCTTCCTTCCCTCCTTCTTCCCCTCCTCCTCTCCCTCCTGCTCCTCCTCCTACTGGAAGCTGTCAGGCAGCACCTTCAGGAGGCGTGCGTCTGCATAACCTCTCCCACAAACTTTGATTCCAGGGCAGGTGTGTGTGTGTGTGTGTGTGTGTGTGTGTGTGTGTGTGTGCACTCGTACTCACAAGGGTTGGGTTGCAGCTCCTGGGTTATCAGGCTTGGTATCGTGTCTTGGTCGTGACTGGTAACAGCGGCTACCACTCCTACGTTTACGATACCAATCAGCCGACACCACGATACCAGCGATACAAGAGTCCAGCCAGCGAGGAGCTGCAGTTCCCGTAATATCTATACGAAATACCAGTGATACCAGTAGTTGAACTCCTTAATACCAGTGATACCAGTAATATAACCCCCTCAATACCAGTGATACCAGCACTATTATCCCTTAATGCCAGTGATACCAGCTCTATAACCCCCTTAATACCAGTGATACCAGCACTATAGCCCCGTTAATACCAGTGATACCAGCACTATAACTCCTTAATACCAGTGATACCAGAACTATAACCCCTTAATACCAGTGATACCAGCATTATAAACCCTTAATACCAGTGATACCAGAATTATAACCCCTTAATACCAGTGATACCAGCACTATAACCCCCTTAATACCAGTGATATCAGCACTATAACCCTTAATACCAGTGATACCAGCACTATAACCCCCTTAATTCCAGTGATACCAGCACTATAACCCCCTCAATACCAGTTATACCAGCACTGTAACCACCTCAATACCAGTGATACCAGCACTATAACCACCTCAATACCAGTGATACCAGCATTATAACCCCCTCAATACCAATGATACCAGCACTATACCCCCTCAATACCAGTGATACCAGCACTATAATCACCTCAATACCAGTGATACCAGCATTATAACCCCCTCAATACCAATGATACCAGCACTATAACCCCCTCAATACCAGTAATACCAGCACTATAACCCCCTTAATACTAGTAACACCAGAACTATAACCCCCTTAATACCAGTGATAATAGAACTATAACCCCTTAATACCAGTGATACCAGAACTATAACCCCCTTAATACCAGTGATACCAGCACTATAACCCCCTTAATACTAGTGATACCAGAACTATAACCCCCGTAATACTCGTGATACCAGCACTATAACCCCCTTAATACTAGTGATACCAGAACTATAACCCCCTTAATACTAGTAACACCAGAACTATAACCCCCTTAATACCAGTGATACCAGCACTCCCGCCCTCCTACCAGCACATCTCACAGCACTATTGTACCAGCATCTTCCCAGCATCCAAGTGCGGGATGACTGCACATCATTTGCGTGTTATTTAACGTGTATAATTACCAGCAATTACCCGAGATTCACGCTTCTAATATACTGCTCAATTAATTGTCCCACACCTTCAATTATGGCGACTTTCCTAAACAAAAATATGAAGAAAAAATGGCTTTTGCGATTTTGCTTAACGCAGTAAGTGCGTAAGTTGCTGTGTGTGCAAGGCTTGCAACTGTAACATATATGTCGTGTTGAATAGGGAAAATTGGTCAATTAGTAAGAACTCATTTAAAATTAAGTCCTTTCTCAAATTTTCTCTTATACTTTTAAAGATATATTTTTTTCATTAATGTAAAATCAATAATTTTGTACCAAAAGAACCTTAGAAAACTTACTAGACCTTATTATAATAAGCGCAATTTAATTTAGCCTAATCCAGGATATTTTAGACAAGTTTGCAATAATTTAATAATAACAAACGTAATGAAATATATTTCTTTCGCTAGGTTCAGAATGATGTTTGCGAAATTATTGCAAACACAAATTTTCCCTTACCTACTGCCCTACCTTGTGATGTAGTTCAGCTGGGCTTGTGAGGTCTCTGGGGAGACCTAATTTAACCAATTATATGGTCACACCTTGCCTTGGCAAACGTCTGTAGCCACGCCCACGTCTGAGGTCTTTTGTTCTTGACGGCGTCAGACCTAGGCGTCAGGTAGTACACGTGGTTGTGGAGGGTGCTTGGACCACCGTAAAAGCCCAAGGAACAGCTGAGTAGGGAGATTCGAGCGGAGCTGCTGCTGGGGTGCAGAGCTCCTGAGCAGAGACTTCGAGCGGAGCTGCTGCTGGGGTGCAGGGCTCGGGAGAAGGCTGCTGAAGTCTCTGGAGGAGACTGTTGGAGGCACTGGGCAGAGTACTGGCTTGGTGCAGTACTCGTGCTGTGTAGGTCTTGGGACCTGTGGCTTAGTTCCTGTGGTGAACTGCCCTCTGAACTATATTGTAAGTTACATTCATTTTGGTCAAGTTGAGTGTATTCCCTGTCTCACTGCTTATACATACCATCCCATTTATCTAAACCACAATAATGTTCTCCTGTTCCCAAATATATTATTGTACAATGACTTAATAATAAACTGTGTTTGAGTAGAATAGTAATATTCACTGTCCCCATTATTTGCTATTCCTATTTCTTATATTTTATTATGTTTATATATGAGTGAAGAATGGGCGAGGCATATGTTAGTGAGTAGTGTAGAGTTAATGAGAGTGTCGTGGTGGTCACCACTGACCTGTCATTACCTACCTACCTCCGCTAGTCATCTCACTCCTACGACCTCGCCTGCCTCTCCCCTGCCTACATAATCCCTTACTCCCATATTCCCCACTTAATCCTTAATCATTACCCCCCTACATGACAACCTCTCAGCTCGCCCTTATTTATATCAAATATCCTGTGGTAAAATTGGTTTCGTTATACGTCGTTTTGCTTAAAGTCACAGTTTCCAAAAACATATCGTTGACGTTAAGTGAGGACTTCCTGGAATAACAACAATAATGATAATAATGATAAAATAATAACAACAACAACAACAACACACACACACACACACACACACACACACACACACACACACACACACACACACACACACACACACACACACACAGAGGGTGATAGGTCGAATGCGGAGGCACAACCATGCTATCAAGAGCCACTGGAAAAATCAAGGGAGAAACTGACCACATACAGGCAGGATCCAGAGTCACAGAGGGTGAGGCAATGGGAGGAGGAAAGGGCAAAATCAGTGTTTATCCATGGGCTTCAGGAGAGAGAGGAAAGGACACACACTGAAAGGCAGCAGGAAGAAAGTAAGGAGATTGAGAAAATCATCACGGAAATAGGTGAAGAGATGGACGAGATTGTAAATTTTCAGAGAATAGGGGGGTGCTCGAAGGGGAGAAACCGACCAATCAAGCTGATTCTCAGGACAGAAACAGTGCGGAACAGGATCCTCCAAGAGAAACCACGATTGAAATACTTGGAAGAGTACAAGAGGGTGTTCCTAGACAGAGACAGAACAAAATCAGAACGACAGCAGCTGAGGGAGAGGACAAAAAAGCGAAAGGAGCTAGGAAAAGAGACAAGGATGGAACCAGCAGAGGTCAGTCAGAGCAGAACAGAACAGCAAGGGCAAGCACACACACAACTATTCTCAGAACCATACAACCTATCACACCATCCCAACACACCCTACAATCCATACCCACAGCCTCCACCCATCACCGAGCTATAGAATCCCACAGTATGCCACCAGGTCTCCCACCCTCACAGGCCCCACAAACCACAGTGTTGGAAAGGAAACTGAAGGTATGGTACACAAACGCTGATGGTATAACAAATAAGTGGGAGGAGTGGCATGAAAGAGTCAAAGAGGCATCACCGGACATCATAGCTCTCACAGAAACCAAGCTTACAGGTACGATAACAGATGCCATCTTTCCAATGGGATACCAAATCCTGACGAAAGACAGAGGGAACAGGGGGGGGGTGGAAGAGTGGCATTGCTGATCAAAAATCGCTGGAATTTTGATGAGCTGGAGAGAGGAGACAGCAGAGAAGAAAGTGATTACATAGCAGGAACGCTTCACTCTGGAGGTCCCAAGGTGGTAATAGCAGTGATGTATAACCCACCACAGAACAGCAGGAGGCCAAGGCAAGAGTACGACGAGAACAATAGAGCGATGGTTGACACACTGGCTAGAGTGGCCAGAAGAGCTCATGCATGCAGGGCAAAGCTCCTGATCATGGGTGACTTTAACCACAAGGAGATCGATTGGGAGAACTTGGACCCACATGGAGGGCTAAGATGATGGAGGTGGTACTGGAAAACTTCATGTGCCAACACGTAAGGGATACTACAAGAGAGAGAGGAGAGGATGAACCAGCAAGGCTAGACTTAGTATTCACCTTGAGTAGTGCAGATATTGAGGACATCACATATGAAAGACCCCTAGGGGCCAGTGACCATGTGGTTTTAAGCTTCGAATACACAGTAGAGCTACAAGTGGAGGGAGAAGCAGGAAGGCCAGGACGAATGAAGCCAAACTACAAGAAAGGGGACTACACAGGAATGAGGAACTTCCTGAACGGGGTTCAGTGGGACAGAGAACTGGCAGGGAAGCCAGTTAATGAGATGATGGAATATGTAGCAACAAAATGCATGGAGGCTGAGGAGAGGTTTGTACCCAAGGGTAACAGGAATAATGAAAAAGCCAGGATGAGCCCATGGTTTACCCAAAGGTGCAGGGAGGCAAAAACCAAGTGTGCTAGGGAATGGAAGAAATATAGAAGGCAAAGGACCCAGGAGAATAAGGAGAGCAGTCGTAGAGCCAGAAACGAATATGCACAGATAAGAAGGGAGGCCCAAAGACAATATGAAAATGACATAGCAGCGAAAGCCAAATCTGACCCGAAGCTGTTGTACAGCCACATCAGGAGGAAAACAACAGCCAAAAACCAGGTAATCAGGCTAAGGAAGGAAGGAAGGAGGAGAGACAACAAGAAATGACCGTGAAGTATGTGAGGAAGTCAACAAGAGATTCAAAGAAGTGTTCACAGAGGAGACAGAAGGGGCTCCAGAAAGACGGAGAGGTGGGGCACACCACCATGTGCTGGACACAGTGCACACAACCGAGGAAGAAGTGAAGAGGCTTCTGAGTGAGCTAGATACCTCAAAGGCAATGGGGCCAGATAACATCTCCCCATGGGTATTGAGAGAGGGAGCAGAGATGCTATGTGTACCCCTAACAACAATATTCAATACATCTATCGAAACAGGGAGATTGCCTGAGGCATGGAAGACAGCAAATGTAGTCCCAATCTTTAAAAAAGAAGACAGAC
>NW_027195735.1:57500-65000 GCF_038502225.1 Cherax quadricarinatus
TACCAGGACTTGGACTGCCTGTGTCACTGCATACAAGAACTCCATTCATGGCTTTGGGTTGGCGTACTAACGTGGCCCCGGTGGCCGTCACCGTACGAGCCGCTGACAGATCTTGGAAATTCATGGGTGAGGTCGAAGTGGCCGCGGACTTCGATTGGCCATTGAAATCATCTTGCGCGAGATCGATGTTCAAAGAAATTGGGAATATGGTCGGGGGGATTGGGTTGTTTATTATACGATACCCACTGTAATGAGTGAGCGGGGCTCTGAATGTGCCTATTATGCGAAGGTGGTCGCTCTGAACGAGGCAATTATAAGGGTGGTATTGTGGCCTTTGGATTACTAGTGCTGGTTGATGCGCATTCTGATCCAAATGTATTGGCTCTTATGACGTGAGGCTTTTGGGTTGGAATTGCCGGGTTTTCAGAGTGGTGAGTTAGCGTCTTGTTACCTGAACAACCAGGTTGTTGGAGACGGTCAAAGGTGCTTAATTTATAGAGATTTTTCTGGCGATATCAAAAGGAAGGAAAAAATTCTTGGTATAAAAATGCGTATGTTTATTAACTGTGTGTGTGTGAGTGTGTGTGTGTGTGTGTGTGTGTGTGTGTGTGTGTGTACTCACCTAGTTGAGGTTGCGGGGGTCGAGTCCGAGCTCCTGGCCCCGCCTCTTCACTGATCGCTACTAGGTCACTCTCCCTGAGCCGTGAGCTTTATCATACCTCTGCTTAAAGCTATGTATGGATCCTGCCTCCACTACATCGCTTCCCAAACTATTCCACTTACTGACTACTCTGTGGCTGAAGAAATACTTCCTAACATCCCTTTGATTCATCTGTGTCTTCAGCTTCCAACTGTGTCCCCGTGTTGCTGTGTCCAATCTCTGGAACATCCTGTCTTTGTCCACCTTGTCAATTCCTCTCAGTATTTTGTAAGTCGTTATCATGTCCCCCCTATCTCTCCTGTCCTCCAGTGTCGTCAGATTGATTTCCCTTAACCTCTCCTCATAGGACATACCTCTTAACTCTGGGACTAGTCTTGTTGCAAACCTTTGCACTTTCTCTAGTTTCTTTACATACTTGGCTAGGTGTGGGTTCCAAACTAGTGCCGCATACTCCAATATGGGTCTAACGTACACGGTGTACAGGGTCCTGAACGATTCCTTATTAAGGTGTCGGAATGCTGTTCTGAGGTTTGCTAGGCGCCCATATGCTGCAGCAGTTATTTGGTTGATGTGCGCTTCAGGAGATGTGCCTGGTGTTATACTCACCCCAAGATCTTTTTCCTTGAGTGATGTTTGTAGTCTCTGGCCCCCTAGACTGTACTCCGTCTGCGGTCTTCTTTGCCCTTCCCCAATCCTCATGACTTTTCACTTGGTGGGATTGAACTCCAGGAGCCAGTTGCTGGACCAGGTCTGCAGCCTGTCCAGATCCCTTTGTATTTCTGCCTGGTCTTCGATCGAATGAACTCCTCTCATCAACTTCACGTCATCTGCAAACAGGGACACCTCGGAGTTTATTCCTTCCGTCATGTCGTTCACAAATACCAGAAACAGCACTGGTCCTAGGACTGACCCCTGTGGGACCCCGCTGGTCACAGGTGCCCACTCTGACACCTCGCCACGTACCACGTACCGTGTGTGTGTGCATGTGTGTGTGTATGTGTGTGTGTATGTGTGTATGTGTGTGTGTATGTGTGTATGCGTGTGTGTATGTGCGTGTACTCACCTAATTGTACTCATCTAATTGTGTTTCAGGGGTCGATACTCAGCTCCTGGCCCCGCCTCTTCACTGATCGCTACTAGGTCCTCTCTCTCTCTGCTTCCTGAGCTGTATCATACCTCTTCTTAAAACTATGTATGGTTCCTGCCTCCAAGACTTCACTTGCTAGGCAATTCCACTTCCTGACGACTCTATGACTGAAGAAATACTTCCTAACGTCCATGTGACTCGTCTGAATCTTCAGCTTCCAGTTGTGACCCCTTGTCCCTGCGTCCCCTCTCTGGAACGTCCTATCTCTGTCCACCTTGTCTATTCCCCGCAGTATCTTGTATGTCGTTATCATGTCTCCCCTGACCCTTCTGTCCTCCAGTGTCGTCAGTCCGATTTCCCTCAACCTTTCCTCGTACGACATTCCCCTGAGCTCTGGGACTAGCCTTGTTGCAAACCTTTGTACCTTCTCTAACTTCTTGACGTGCTTGACCAGGTGTGGGTTCCAGACTGGTGCTGCATACTCCAGTATGGGCCTAACATACACAGTGTACAGTGTCTTGAACGATTCCTTATTAAGGTATCGGAACGCTATTCTCAGGTTTGCCAGGCGCCCGTATGCTGCAGCGGTTATTTGGTTGATGTGTGCCTCCGGTGATGTGCTCGGTGTTATGGTCACCCCAAGGTCTTTCTCCCTGAGTGAGGTCTGTAGTCTTTGTCCACCTAGCCTATACTCTGTCTGCGGTCTTCTTTGCCCCTCCCCAATCTTCATGACTTTGCATTTGGCTGGATTGAATTCGAGAAGCCAGTTACTGGACCACATGTCCAGCCTGTCCAGGTCTCTTTGCAGTCCTGCCTCATCCTCATCCGATTTAATTCTTCTCATCAACTACACATCATCTGCGAACAGGGACACTTCAGAGTCTATTCCTTCCATCATGTCATTCACATACATCAAAAATAGCACTGGTCCTAGAACTGACCCCTGTGGGACTCCGCTCGTCACAGGCGCCCACTGTGATACCTCTTCAAGTACCATGACTCGTTGCTGCCTCCCTGTCAGGTATTCCCTGATCCATTGCAGTGCCCTCCCTGTTACATGTGCCTGATCTTCCAACTTCTGCACTAATCTCTTGTGGGGAACTGTGTCAAAGGCCTTCCTGCAGTCTAGGAAAACGCAATCTACCCACCCCTCTCTCTCGTGTCTTACTTCTGTTACCTTGTCATAAAACTCCAGGAGGTTATGATACAAGATTTGCCTTCTATGAACCCATGCTGGTTTTCATTTATAATCTTGTTCCTTTCCAGGTGTTCAACCACTCTCCTCCTGATAATCTTCTCCATGACTTTGCACACAATACATGTCAGAGACACAGGTCTGTAGTTTAGTGACTCGTTTCTGTTTCCTTTCTTAAATATGGGGACTACATTAGCTGTCTTCCATTTCTCAGGTAGTTGCCCAGTTTCAAGGAATGTGTTGAAGATTGTGGTTAGAGGCACGCACAGCATCTCTGCTCCTTCTCTAAGGACCCATGTGGAGATGTTGTCCGGTCCCATCGCCTTTGAGGTGTCAAGGTGTGTATGTGTGTGTGTGTGTGTGTGTGTGTGTGTGTGTGTGTGTGTGTGTGTGTGTGTGTGTGTGTGTGTGTGTGTGTGTGTGTGTGTGTGTGTGTGTGTGTGTGTGTGAGTAACTTGTGCAGTTCTTCAACTCCTTCTCTCGGTGTCTGTAATGTAAAACTGCAACTTGGCCTGAGGTTAGGTTTCCTTGATTTGCCTGATTAAACAGGCTGTTGCTGCTAGCTGGACTACACTCACTATGACCTGACAAGGAGTTACCCAGTTTTCTCTTTGAGGGTTCTCTTTCACTGTCTCCTAACTTCTCTCAAGGTTTCTCTTTCTCTCTCTCACTTTATTTTACAGACTCTCTCTCTCTCTCTCTCTCTCTCTCTCTCTCTCTCTCTCTCTCTCTCTCTCTCTCTCTCTCTCTCTCTCTCTCTCTCTCTCTCTCTCTCTCTCTCTCTCTCTCTCTCTCTCTTTCTCTCTCTCTCCTCGGGCACATTTTGCAAAAGCTCCGGAAGTGCCATCTTGGCAGGTGGCACCTTGAGATAATAACATCTGTGGTTAGGAACCAGCTGCTTGGTGGGGGGGGGGGAGGGGTCTGGTGACCAACTAGGAAGTGAGAAACTGCAAGAGAATGTTGTTGTTGTGGTGAGGGGGGGGGTTGCGATGGTGGTAGTGGTGGTTGTTTTGCATCCGCACACACACACCCATACAAAGAGGAGCTGTGAATCGACCCCTGCAACCACAAATAGGTGAGCACACACACACACACACACACACACACACACACTATACACAGTGGGACATGATAAAACTCTACACGGAATAAAACACAACTAACCCACTATACCATAACTACAACAATTCACAACTAAACCACAATTTGGATATAAATCTCCAAGACCACGTTTCGCTCGGTCTTGGTCCGAAACGTGCATTTCCAATCTCGTCATTAGCAGTAAAGATTGTCTGGACGTGTCCAAGACAGGTTTAGCACCAGCGCGCGTCTTATCTCCAGCATCCAGGCTTCAAATATGGAAATACCCGAGATGAATCTCAAAAGATGCTGTTGAACATTGATCTTAGTGTCTTAAAGATGTTAGGTGTAGGGAATGTCGAGGAGCTCCTCTGAAGGCCTGCTGGACCATGATAGGCCGGTCCAGCGTGGCTGCAGGCCTACTGGTTCATGATAGGCCGGTCCAGCATAGCTGCAGGCCTACTGGTTCATGATAGGCCGGTCCAACATAGCTGCAGGCCTACTGGTTCATGATAGGCCGGTCCAGCATAGCTGCAGGCCTACTGGTTCATGATATTCCGGTCCAGCATAGCTGCAGGCCTATTGGTTCATGATAGGCCGGTCCAGCATAGCTGCAGGCTTACTGGTTCATGATAGGCCGGTCCAGCATAGCTGCAGGCCTACTGGTTCATGATTGGCCGGTCCAGCATAACTGCAGGCCTACTGGTTCATGATAGGCCGGTCCAGCATAGCTGCAGGCCTACTGGTTCATGATAGGCCGGTCCAGCATAGCTGCAGGCCTACTGGTTCATGATAGGCCGGTCCAGCATAGCTGCAGGCCTACTGGTTCATGATAGGCCGGTCCAGCATAGCTGCAGGCCTACTGGTTCATGATAGGCCGGTCCAGCAAAGCTGCAGGAATACTGGTTCATGATAGGCCGGTCCAGCATAGCTAGAGGCCTACCATCACCATCATCACCACCCCAACCATCACCACCATCACCACCTCCACCATCACCACCATCACCACCATCACCACCATCACCGCCATCACCACCATCACCACCATCACCACCTCCACCATCACCACCATCACCACCATCACCACCATCACCACCATCACCACCATCACCACCATCACCACCCCACCACCCCCACCATCACCACCTCCACCATCACCACCATCACCACCCCTACCATCACCACCATCGCCACCCCCACCACCCCTACCATCACCACCATCACCACCATCACCACCATCACCACCATCACCACCATCACCACCCCCACCATCACCACCATCACCACCCCCACCATCACCACCATCACCACCCCTACCATCACCACCATCACCACCCCCACAACCCCTACCATCACCACCACTCCCACCACCACCACCACCACCACCATCACCACCACCCCCACCATCAACTCCCCGTCCTACTTTCACCCCTCTTACCCCCCATACAACCTCATCTTCTTCCCATCATTCCCCTCCCCCATTCATACTTAATATATACACCCTTAGCCCCCTCTCGACTCGTGTGTGTGTGTGTGTGTGTGTGTGTGTGTGTGTGCATCTAGCATTTGTCTTGTCTTTTCTAGAGGAGTGGAAAGGGGGTCGAATCACGGCTCCTCACCTCCCCACCCCTCCCTCTCCGAGACTACAGTCTCGGCCATTTACAAGCTCCTGGCCTTTCGGGCCCCCTGTCGTACTACATCCTTTAATACGAGGTTGGTGATTGAGTGAATCTCTCTCTCTCTCTCTCTCTCTCTCTCTCTCTCTCTCTTGTGGCCAGGCTTCAAACACCTTTTATTGTACAGCAATAAAGGAATGGAACAGACTACCCGCACATGTCAAAGCCAGTCATAGCATGAACCAGTTCAAGAAAGAGTGCCAAAAGGTGTCTGATGAATGTAGCTACAGAAAGGGAGGGGCATGATTTTCTATTTTTTCGCTAACATACGTGTAAATTTTACCTTATTCCTTGTAATGACCCTCGTATTGTAGATAGTCTTAATGACCTTGATGTAGCAGATAGTCTTTTTAGTATGATAATAAGATGTTATCTTCATTGTAGAATAATAAGAAAATATTATAACCTTTATATTATAATAATAAGGTAAAAGGACCCCAATGGAAATAAGTCACTCTGTCTGACTTTTTTGGGTTATCCCAGGTTCTCTACACATATGCTGCTATGTATGATAATTCTATGTAACTGTATTGTGTATACCTGAATAAACTTACTTACTTACTTACTTACTTACTCCCATCTCCATCTTTCCTTCCCACCTCTGCTATTTCCTGTGGTACTGAGGCATCCTGTGGCCCTGACTGCTGCACACCCTGAGGGCCACAATCACCCATTCTCCCCTACTCTTGGGTTTCAGCCCACCCTGAGGGGCTACAATCAACCATTCTCTCCTACCCATGTGTCTCAACCCACCCTGAGGGCCACAATCACCCATTCTCCCCTACCCATGTGTCTCAACCCACCCTGAGGGCCACAATCACCCACTCTCTCCTACCCATGTGTCTCAACCCACCCTGAGGGCCACAATCACCCACTCTCTCCTACCCATGTGTCTCAACCCACCCTGAGGGCCACAATCACCCACTCTCTCCTACCCATGTGTCTCAACCCACCCTGAGGGCCACAATCCCCATTCTCTTCCCCATGACCGCCATGAAAACATCGAACCAGGACAGGACTCGCAGCAATGGTTTCAACTCGGATAAATTTAGATTCAGGAAGGATATAGGAAAGCACTGGTTTGGCAGTAGAGTTGTTGATGAGTGAACAAACTCCCGAATACTGTCAATGAAGCTTAAATACTCGTGTTGAACCTTCCTAGCATGGACCAGTAGTAGTACTACAGTGTTCTTCCTTATACTATGAGATAGTCCTGCCTAGCATGGGCCAGTAGGTATCATGCAGTGTTCCTTTATGTTCTTATGACTTAGACTTGCCTAGCAGGGCCAGTAAGCCTTCTGCAGTGTTCTTTCTTATGTTCGTATGAGCTAGACCTGCCTAGCATGGACCAGTAGGCCTTCTGCAGTGTTCCTTCTCTCTCAGATGATCTTACAAAGCCTACAACGCATGACACAGGATCAGCAGTGCCCACAAAACATGATAGTGATACCCAGCTACGCATGATAAATAATAATACCCAGAGGGCATGATAAAGGGGGTAAGGGGGAGGCTTCACCCCTTTACCCCTCCCCTTTACTCAGGTTTCGTAAAGGGTAACTTAAATATTCATGAAGGATTTTTTCACATGCGTGGGAAATTGCAACGGTATATCTGGCTCTTGTAAGAGAGTGAGAGAGAGAGAGAGAGAGAGAGAGAGAGAGAGAGAGAGAGATGATGATGATGTTGGTAACAGCTCTTAGCTCGTAAATAAAGTTAGGGATCCTAAATCTAAGAAAGTTCAGTAACACAAGACTAACTGGGGGATTTAACCTCTCGGTGAGGGGCTCTTGATCCAGTGCAT
>NW_027195735.1:75000-82500 GCF_038502225.1 Cherax quadricarinatus
GGAATTTTGTCCAGTTCTAATGCTATATTTATGTTGTTTTAATCTTAGTTCGAGATTTTTACCAGTTTGACCGTAATAAACTTTATCGCAAATTTTACAAGGACTCTTATAGACACATCCATCAGCATTTTGGGGGGAATTCTTTACCAAAAGTTTTTTTTACTGTATCAAGATTTTTAAATACAACTTTAATATTAAAAGTCTTAAGAAGAGAAGGCATATCAACCAAGTTTTCATGGTAAGGGAGAACCAACATATTTTTAGTTGAATAAGGTTGGTTGTCCCTTTTTGGATTGTAAAAAGTATTTCTAGCAACTTTAAAAGATTTATCAATTACATTTCTTGGGTATCTTAAATCATTACCTATTTCATAAATTTTGGATATTTCCTCATCTATGAACTCAGGACTACAAATTCGTAAAGCTCTCAAAAACATTGATGAGAAAACAGACAGTTTGACTCTATCTTGATGCGAAGAATAATAGTGGACATAGGAACAGTTATTTGTAGGTTTTCTGTAAATTTTAAATTTGAATTCATTATTACCCTTAATAATTAAAACATCTAGAAAAGGTAATGAGTTATTTTCTTCAAACTCAACAGTAAAGTTTATGGAATGGGCTAAGCTATTTAATTTTCCAAGGAAATGGTGTATATCTACATTTTTGGGCATAAGACACAAAATATCATCAACATATCTGAACCATTTAGCTCTATTAGGGAGGATTGTGTTAAGCAATCTTGTTTTAAAAAATTCCATGTATAGGTTACTAAGAACAGGCGAAAGAGGATTTCCCATTGCCATACCAAACTTCTGAGTGTAAAACTTATCAGTAAATACAAATTTTGCATCAACAATGCAAAGTTTAATAAGTTTAATGATAGTAGGAACTGGCAATGGTAAATCATAGTTAACGAGTTCTTCAGATAAGAAACTTAATAAATCATCAACAGGAACTTTCGTAAACAAGGAAGTAACATCAAAACTAACCATGTTAAAATCATTTAAGTCAGTCAAGGAGCTTAATTTATCAACTAAATCTATGTTGTTTTTAACATTAAAGTTAGAAATTTTGCCAACAATAGGGCTCAAAATATCAACAAGCCATTTGGATAATTTATACGAAACTGACCCTATGGAGCTAATAATTGGTCTGACTGGATTCCCTGGTTTGTGTGTTTTTATTAGTCCATACATGTAAGGTAAAGATGGATTAGTGGAAGTAAATTGTTTGACTAATTCATCTTTGCCTTTCAGTAGAAGTTTTATTGTTTTATTGAAATTGCTGTTAACGGTTTCTAGGGGATTCTTTCTAAGTTTAGAATAGGTTTCAGTATCATCTAAGAGATTATTCATTTTTTCTTGGTAATCATTTTCTTTCATAATTACTATTGCATTTATTTTGTCTGCTTTAGTAAGGCGCAAATTTTTATTGTTATTAAGTGTATCATAAGACTTAAAGAATCTTTGAGGGCAATTGGGAATGTCTTATGCCCAAAAATGTAGATATACACCATTTACTTGGAAAATTAAATAGCTTAGCCCATTCCATAAACTTTACTGTTGAGTTTGAGGAAAATAACTCATTGCCTTTTCTAGATGTTTTAATTATTAAGGGCAATAATGAATTCAAATTTAAAATTTACAGAAAACCTACAAATAACTGTTCCTATGTCCACTATTATTCTTCGCATCAAGATAGAGTCAAACTGTCTGTTTTCTCATCAATGTTTTTGAGAGCTTTACGAATTTGTAGTCCTGAGTTCATAGATGAGGAAATATCCAAAATTTATGAAATAGGTAATGATTTAAAATACCCAAGAAATGTAATTGATAAATCTTTTAAAGTTGCTAGAAATACTTTTTATAATCCAAAAAGGGACAACCAGCCTTATTCAACTAAAAATATGTTGGTTCTCCCTTACCATGAAAACTTGGTTGATATGCCTTCTCTTCTTAAGACTTTTAATATTAAAGTTGTATTCAAAAATCTTGATACAGTAAAAAAACTTTTGGTAAAGAATTCCCCCCAAAATGCTGATGGATGTGTCTATAAGAGTCCTTGTAAAATTTGCGATAAAGTTTATTACGGTCAAACTGGTAAAAATCTCGAACTAAGATTAAAACAACATAAATATAGCATTAGAACTGGACAAGATTCCAATGCTCTATTTATTCATGTAAGAGATTTTAACCATCCAATTGATTTTCAAAAAGTTGAGAAAGTAGTATCAAGCAAGTCCATGGTCGACAGGAATATAATTGAATCTTGTTTCATAAAAAGCAATTTTGACAATAATATGAATATTTCCTTTGGTTTATATAAATTAGATCCATTTATAATTAATAGAATTTGGGAAGAATTTAATAATGCACTGGACAAATAATAATTTTCTTGGGTAGAATAGTTTGTTGGTGGTTTTGCAAAGGACCTGTCCAGTTGGGTCGGCGCGCGTCAGGTGTTTAACCGTTGTGGGATCTGATAGTGAAGTGTTGGCCAGACCCCTTATATACCTTCCTTGGATGCTTTACTTTCATAGTTCCTTGATAATGTGAGTAGTTACGAAAGCGCTTGGAATTTCTCTATTCTTTCAGAGTGGTTGTCTTGCATATTCTGAAATCACCTGTTTACTGTGATTTTATTGCATATATATATATATATATATATATATATATATATATATATATATATATATATATATATATATATATATATATATATCTATATTTATTATCACACTGGCCGATTCCTACCAAGGCAGGGTGGCCCGAAAAAGAAAAACTTTCACCATCATTCACTCCATCACTGTCTTGCGAGGAGGGTGCTTTACAGTACAGTTTTTAAACTGCAGCATTAACACCCCTCCTTCAGAGTGCAGGCACTGTACTTCCCATCTCCAGGACTCAAGTCCGGCCTGCCGGTTTCCCTGAACCCCTTCATAAATGTTACTTTGCTCACACTCCAACAGCACGTCAAGTATTAAAATCCATTTGTCTCCATTCACTCCTATCAAACACGCTCACGCATGCCTGCTGGAAGTCCAAGCCCTTCGCACACAAAACTTCCTTTACCCCCTCCCTCCAACCTTTCCTAGGCCGACCCCTGCCCCGCCTTCCTTCCACTACAGACTGATACACTCTTGAAGTCACTCTGTTTCGCTCCATTCTCTCTACATGTCCGAACCACCTCAACAACCCTTCCTCAGCCCTCTGGACAACAGTTTTGGTAATCCTGCACCTCCTCCTAACTTCCAAACTACGAATTCTCTGCATTATATTCACACCACACATTGCCCTCAGACATGACATCTCCACTGCCTCCAGCCTTCTCCTCGCTGCAACATTCATCACCCATGCTTCACACCCATATAAGAGCGTTGGTAAAACTATACTCTCATACATTCCCCTCTTTGCCTCCAAGGACAAAGTTCTTTGTCTCCACAGACTCCTAAGTGCACCACTCACTCTTTTCCCCTCATCAATTCTATGATTCACCTCATCTACATATATATATATATATATATATATATATATATATATATACAATAAACTAGCCACTTCGAGTGCAAACTATAAAAAAAATCTCAAAGGAGAAGAGGGTTTATTTTAAGCCCGAAAATGCCTGAGCGAGGCCAAGGCTGGACTTACGAGACAAGATAGCAGTGGCCTCGCGGCCAGAGGCTCCGTAGGGACATTTTGTAAGACACGACACGCCTTATGTCTTACTTCTAGAGATGTTTTGATGACTGCTCCGCAGGTGGGGCCAGACAGGTCTCTGAAATAATGGCTGAAGTCTTAAGCAGGCGAAAGAGGGGAAGCCATAAGACGTATAGGGGAATCTGAGAGAGAGAGAGAGAGAGAGAAAGAGAGAGAGAGGAGGGAGAGAGAGACTATGGTTTAAAGTCTATCGACTACACGAGGGTCGTTAAGACTAGTTGGTTGGTTAATGGGGTTTAAAGCCTATCTACTACACGAGGGTCATTAAGACTGCATATCACCTGTTCACCACCTGTCAAGAATACTTTAATACCTAGAACAGTGATTCGACTCAGTGTATATATACTGACAAACATATATATATACTGACAAACATACACCCCAGGCTGTGTATGTGTCCTGCGGTGTATAAATCGTTTATACCAGCGAGACAGTTTGACAGCTAATAGAGGGCCGTTTAGAAGGTTGGAAATGGTACAATTTTTAGTACCAATCAGGGTACCCATCTAGTTGTTGACCGGACGCGTCAGGGTTGAACTCTATCGAACGAGGGAACCCGTTACTTTGGTGACAATAACGTTTCTCTAACAATTCACAACCCATAATACCTTGGCTGCAACAATTCACAACTAACCCACAATACATTAAAGCTCATATTTTTGGTTTAGAGCAAACAAACCAAACAAGGAGATAAGAAAGACAAGCAAGCAAGCAGATAATATTCAACCCTAATTCCCATTTTCTGTTAGCTAGTGCCCGGGCGTCGCTCAAGGGTCAACTAAAGTAATGCTGTAATTACTTAATAAGTGTCGCAACCCTGGGCCCTCTGACGTGCCGCGGTCAAGGAAATGATATCACCAGTGATCCGTCAGCGGTCAAGTGGTCTTGTCACGTCTCGTACAAGAGGCTCATGATATATAAACACTGCCAGGAGACTTGCCCGTTATAATATTAACTATTTAGAAAACTGACAAGTTAAAAAATTAGATACTGTGCCTCTTATCCCTGACCGCTTTTATGTAGGCTCTTCTGTGTCTCTTTTTCCGATTATTCATAAGGTTATTAATGATTTTCCATCATTCTACTTTGGTGAGTTATACTAATTTATGTTTAGAATTTATTACCAGTCTGGTTCATGAAGTCTTAATGACCCTCGTGTAGGTGACAGGCTTCACGAATCACGGAACGGGTGGGATTTGAACCCATGGCAAGAAAGCTAGCTGGCCATTGCGTTAACCACTGGGTCAGTTGGCTCTAATAAGATTCATGCAACTAGGTATATTCCTATACACCATTATACGTATATACACGGAGAGATGTACACCTCTCGGTATATATATATATATATCCTGTATGGTAATATCACGCATGTACTGTTTATGCCATCTTTGTACCAGCACTGTATCTTTTAAGTCTTGTGTACCATTTTATGTAATTAAATATACCTATTAGTAAAAAAATGGGGTGGTAAGGTATTTAAATGGCTTCAGGAACGAATCCAAACCTTTTTCCTGCTAATTATTTTGTCCACTTCTCCGAGGATATGGCTCCCATAATTTGCACTAGAGGTGGACCCATATATATATATACTCCGTTATGGAAAACTGGAGGAGATAATAACTAGAACAGAGTATACTACTGACTCCGGCCATACAATAGAGCGGAAAAATAATGTAAGGGACCTGGGAGTAGTAATGTCTGAGGATCTCACTTTCAAGGATCACAACAGTGCCACGATCGCACGTGCAAAGAAAATGATAGGATGGATAATGAGAACTTTCAAAACGAGAGATGCCAAGCCCATGATGATCCTTTTCAAATCACTTGTTCTCTCTAGGCTGGAATACTGCTGTACATTAACATCTCCATTCAAAGCAGGTGAAATCGCAGATCTAGAGAGTGTACAGAGATCCTTTACTGCACGTATAAGTTCTGTCAAGCACCTTAACTACTGGGAACGCTTGGAAGCACTTGACTTGTACTCGTTGGAACGCAGGAGGGAGAGATATATCATAAAACTTGGAAAATCTTCATCTGGAAATCACTCCCTACGAAAGAACTCGATGCAAAATGCCGCCAATAAAAAGTAGGGGCGCCATTGGTACCTGCTCCGGGGGCCCAAAACTGTTCAACATTCAAGCATTAGGGGTCCAATAAACTCAAGAGAGAGCTGGACAGATACCGTCAGGATCAGCCGGGCTGTGGCTCGTACGTGACTGCTCCAGCAGTAACAGCCTATGATTGATCCATCAGGCCTGGTCGTGGAGAGGTCCAGGTAACCTCCATATATATATATATATATATATATATATATATATATATATATATATATATATATATATATATATATATATATATATATATGTATATATAATCACGAACGAGCAATAAAAGATGCAAAATAAGCACAGGGGAGTTGAATGCTACCCACAACAGTCTACTAAATCCTGGATATCTCTTAACTGCTAGGTGAAGGAGGGTAATTGTCTACCTTCAGTGACCTCTGTTGAAGAGAGACTTTACCACTATTGTTTTTCCGAAGCTTTAAATGACTACTGATACAATCAAAGCCGATACGACGAACCCAACCAGGTTCTTGAAGCTGAGCAGTGAGAGGGAGAAAGTGAGTTTATGTGGACAGATAGAATGCAATCAAGCCATTGCTAGTTAGACTGGAACCAATGAGAGTTTACGACTGCCTTAAGAGCTCGGTGTTGACGTTGTTTACAGCGTAATGAGGATCTCTGAGGACGCAGGAAGTGTCAGGAGTTAAGTGGAGGATTTACGTTTCGTTATGCAGTGGATTTTAGCGAGGAGTAAACTGGGTGGTCTGCCACGAAGTGTATGTGGAAAACGTGTGTCAGACATGTGAACCTGCTGGGCCTTGTTGTAACTTGTGGAACATGTGTCAGACATGTTTATCTGTTGTGTCTTGTCTGTTTCCCTGTTGTTACTTGTGGAACATGTGTCAGACATGTTTATCTGTTGTGTCTTGTCTGTTTCCCTGTTGTTACTTGTGAAACATGTGTCAGATATGTTTATCTGTTGTGTCTTGTCTGTTTCCCTGTTGTTACTTGTGAAACATGTGTCAGATATGTTTATCTGTTGTCTCCTTTTCCTTTCCTCATTACCGCCATTCCTTGCTTACCATTTGCTAGACGTGCTAATCTGTTGCCGTGTTCGTTTCCCTGTTTCTGTCTCTGTGCCGTCCGTTTGTATCGGTTTGATCTCTCTCTCTTTTTGTTTACAAGTTCCCCAAGAGAGAGAGAGAGAGAGAGAGAGAGAGAGAGAGAGAGAGAGAGAGAGAGAGAGAGAGAGAGAGACGCCTTAGAACCATTGCAGAAGGTACCTTTCTTGTTGCTGTTGCATCTGTGGTACCATTGTAAATTCATTTTTTTACTGTCTACAGGCTAGTATGTATAGTCGTCTAAGTGCTAGTGCGTATTCTCGTATATGTGTGCGTATGCATGTCTTAAGTACGTGTGTGCGTATATTTATCTGTGTGTGAGAGTACGCATCTGTGCGTCCCTGTGCGCGATAGTACGCATCTGTACGTCCCTGTGCGTGAGAGTACGCATCTGTGCGCCCCAGCTCCGAAGTTGCATCGCCAGATGGGGCTATTGATTGCGTGGGAATTGTTGCATACATTGATCAGAAGGCTTGCAACCTTGCACCTTGACGGTCAGTCATGTTTAGCCAGTACCTCGTTGAGTGAGAGTACTCAAAGCAGGTTTGTACTCCTCTTCCTACCCGAGTACTACAATGACTACGAGACACAAGCA
>NW_027195735.1:97500-110000 GCF_038502225.1 Cherax quadricarinatus
TGGGACACAGCTGGGGTTCCTCACCTAGTGGAGCCTGGGACACAGCTGGGGTTCCTCACCTAGTGGAGCCTGGGACACAGCTGGGGGTTCCTCACCTAGTGGAGCCTGGGACACAGCTGGCGTTCCTCACCTAGTGGAGCCTGGGACACAGCTGGCGTTCCTCACCTAGTGGAGCCTGGGACACAGCTGGGGTTCCTCACCTAGTGGAGCCTGGGACACAGCTGGGGTTCCTCACCTAGTGGAGCCTGGGACACAGCTGGGGTTCCTCACCTAGTGGAGCCTGGGACACAGCTGGGGTTCCTCACCTAGTGGAGCCTGGGACACAGCTGGCGTTCCTCACCTAGTGGAGCCTGGGACACAGCTGGGGTTCCTCACCTAGTGGAGCCTGGGACACAGCTGGCGTTCCTCACCTAGTGGAGCCTGGGACACAGCTGGCGTTCCTCACCTAGTGGAGCCTGGGACACAGCTGGGGTTCCTCACCTAGTGGAGCCTGGGACACAGCTGGCGTTCCTCACCTAGTGGAGCCTGGGACACAGCTGGCGTTCCTCACCTAGTGGAGCCTGGGACACAGCTGGCGTTCCTCACCTAGTGGAGCCTGGGACACAGCTGGGGTTCCTCACCTAGTGGAGCCTGGGACACAGCTGGCGTTCCTCACCTAGTGGAGCCTGGGACACAGCTGGCGTTCCTCACCTAGTGGAGCCTGGGACACAGCTGGGGTTCCTCACCTAGTGGAGCCTGGGACACAGCTGGCGTTCCTCACCTAGTGGAGCCTGGGACACAGCTGGCGTTCCTCACCTAGTGGAGCCTGGGACACAGCTGGGGTTCCTCACCTAGTGGAGCCTGGGACACAGCTGGCGTTCCTCACCTAGTGGAGCCTGGGACAC
The DNA here is from genome assembly GCF_038502225.1 of Cherax quadricarinatus. Classification (NCBI taxonomy): domain Eukaryota; kingdom Metazoa; phylum Arthropoda; class Malacostraca; order Decapoda; family Parastacidae; genus Cherax; species Cherax quadricarinatus. Next base: position 98,385 of record NW_027195735.1, read on the forward strand.
AGCTGGGGTTCCTCACCTAGTGGAGCCTGGGACACAGCTGGGGTTCCTCACCTAGTGGAGCCTGGGACACAGCTGGCGTTCCTCACCTAGTGGAGCCTGGGACACAGCTGGGGTTCCTCACCTAGTGGAGCCTGGGACACAGCTGGGGTTCCTCACCTAGTGGAGCCTGGGACACAGCTGGGGTTCCTCACCTAGTGGAGCCTGGGACACAGCTGGGGTTCCTCACCTAGTGGAGCCTGGGACACAGCTGGGGTTCCTCACCTAGTGGAGCCTGGGACACAGCTGGGCTCCTCACCTAGTGGAGCCTGGGTCACAGCTGGGGTTCCTCACCTAGTGGAGCCTGGGACACAGCTGGGTTCCTCACCTAGTGGAGCCTGGGACACAGCTGGCGTTCCTCACCTAGTGGAGCCTGGGACACAGCTGGGGTTCCTCACCTAGTGGAGCCTGGGACACAGCTGGGGTTCCTCACCTAGTGGAGCCTGGGACACAGCTGGGGTTCCTCACCTAGTGGAGCCTGGGACACAGCTGGGGTTCCTCACCTACTGGAGCCTGGGACACAGCTGGCATTCCTCACCTAGTGGAGCCTCAGACATAGCTGGGGTTCCTCACCTACTGGAGTCTGGGACACCTAGTGGAGCCTGGGACACAGGGGTTCCTCACCTAGTGGAGCCTGGGACACAGCTGGGGTTCCTCACCTAGTGGAGCCTGGGACACAGCTGGGGTTCCTCACCTAGTGGAGCCTGGGACACAGCTGGGGTTCCTCACCTAGTGGAGCCTGGGACACAGCTGGGGGTTCCTCACCTAGTGGAGCCTGGGACACAGCTGGGGTTCCTCACCTAGTGGAGCCTGGGACACAGCTGGGGTTCCTCACCTAGTGGAGCCTGGGACACAGCTGGGGTTCCTCACCTAGTGGAGCCTGGGACACAGCTGGGGTTCCTCACCTAGTGGAGCCTGGGACACAGCTGGGGTTCCTCACCTAGTGGAGCCTGGGACACAGCTGGGGTTCCTCACCTAGTGGAGCCTGGGACACACCTGGCGTTCCTCACCTAGTGGAGCCTGGGACACACTTGGCGCTCTTCACCTAGTGGAGCCTGGGACGCAGCTGGGGTTCCTCACCTAGTGGAGCCTGGGACACAGCTGGCGTTCCTCACCTACTGGAGCCTGGGACACAGCTGGGGTTCCTCAACTAGTGGAGCCTGGGACACAGCTGAGGTTCCTCACCTAGTGGAGCCTGGGACACAGCTGGGGTTCCTCACCTAGTGGAGCCTGGGACACAGCTGTGGTTCCTCACCTAGTGGAGCCTGGGACACAGCTGGGGTTCCTCACCTAGTGGAGCCTGGGACACAGCTGGGGTTCCTCATCTAGTGGAGCCTGGGACACAGGTGGGGTTCCTCACCTAGTGGAACCTGGGACACAGCTGGGATTCCTCACCTAGTGGAGCCTGGGACACAGCTGGCGTTCCTCACCTAGTGAAGCCGGGGACACAGCTTAGGTTCCTCACCTAGTGGAGCCTAGGCGTTCCTCACCTAGTGGAGCCTGGGACACAGCTGGGGTTCCTCACCTAGTGGAGCCTGGGACACAGCTGGGGTTCCTCACCTAGTGGAGCCTGGGACACAGCTGGGGTTCCTCACCTAGTGGAGCCTGGGACACAGCTGGGGTTCCTCACCTAGTGGAGCCTGGGACACAGCTGGCTGGGGTTCCTCACCTAGTGGAGCCTGGGACACAGCTGGGGCCTCAGTTCCTCACCTAGTGGAGCCTGGGACACAGGGGTTCCTCACCTAGTGGAGCCTGGGACACAGCTGGGGTTCCTCACCTAGTGGAGCCTGGGACACAGCTGGGGTTCCTCACCTAGTGGAGCCTGGGACACAGCTGGGGTTCCTCACCTAGTGGAGCCTGGGACACAGCTGGCGTTCCTCACCTAGTGGAGCCTGGGACACAGCTGGCGTTCCTCACCTAGTGGAGCCTGGGACACAGCTGGGGTTCCTCACCTAGTGGAGCCTGGGACACAGCTGGGGTTCCTCACCTAGTGGAGCCTGGGACACAGCTGGGGTTCCTCACCTAGTGGAGCCTGGGACACAGCTGGGGTTCCTCACCTAGTGGAGCCTGGGACACAGCTGGGGTTCCTCACCTAGTGGAGCCTGGGACACAGCTTTGGTTCCTCACCTACTGGAGCCTGGGACACAGCTGGCATTCCTCACCTAGTGGAGCCTGGGACAGAGCTGGGGTTCCTCACCTACTGGAGCCTGGGACACAGCTGGCGTTCCTCACCTACTGGAGCCTGGGACACAGCTGGCACTCCTCCCCTAGTGGAGCCTGGGACACAGCTGGCATTCCTTACCTAGTGGAGCCTGGGACACATCTGGCGTTCCTCACCTGCTGGAGCCTGGGACACATCTGGCGTTCCTCACCTAGTGGAGCCTGGGACACAGCTGGGATTCCTCACCTAGTGGAGCCTGGGACACAGCTGGGGCTCCTCACCTAGTGGAGCCTGGGACACAGCTGGGGTTCCTCACCTAGTGGAGCCTGGGACACAGCTGGGGTTCCTCACCTAGTGGAGCCTGGGACACAGCTGGGGTTCCTCACCTAGTGGAGCCTGGGACACAGCTTTGGTTCCTCACCTACTGGAGCCTGGGACACAGCTGGGGTTCCTCACCTAGTGGAGCCTGGGACACAGCTGGGGTTCCTCACCTAGTGGAGCCTGGGACACACACCTAGTGGAGCCTGGGACACAGCTGGGGTTCCTCACCTAGTGGAGCCTGGGGGTTCCTCACCTACTGGAGCCTGGGACACAGCTGGGGTTCCTCACCTAGTGGAGCCTGAGACACAGCTGGGGTTCCTCAGCTGGGGTTCCTCTAGTGGAGCCTGGGACACAGCTGGGGTTCCTCACCTAGTGGAGCCTGGGACACAGCTGGGGTTCCTCACCTAGTGGAGCCTGGGACACAGCTGGGGTTCCTCACCTAGTGGAGCCTGGGACACAGCTGGGGTTCCTCACCTAGTGGAGCCGGGGACACAGCTCGGATTCCTCACCTACTGGAGCCTGGGACACAGCTGGGGTTCCTCACCTAGTGGAGCCTGGGACACAGCTGGGGTTCCTCACCTACTGGAGCCTGGGACACAGCTGGGGTTCCTCACCTACTGGAGCCTGGGACACAGCTGGGGTTCCTCACCTAGTGGAGCCTGGGACACAGCTGGGGTTCCTCACCTAGTGGAGCCTGGGACACAGCTGGGGTTCCTCACCTAGTGGAGCCTGGGACACAGCTGGGGTTCCTCACCTAGTGAAGCCTGGGACACAGCTGGGATTCCTCACCTAGTGGAGCCTGGGACACAGCTGGGGTTCCTCACCTAGTGGAGCCGGGGACACAGCTGGGGTTCCTCACCTAGTGGAGCCTGGGACACAGCTGGGGTTCCTCACCTAGTGGAGCCTGGGACACAGCTGGGGTTCCTCACCTAATGGAGCCTGAGACATAGCTGGGGTTCCTCACCTACTGGAGTCTGGGACACAGCTGGGGTTCCTCACCTAGTGGAGCCTGGGACACAGCTGGGGTTCCTCACCTAGTGAAGCCTGGGACACAGCTGGCGTTCCTCACCTAGTAGAGCCTGGGACACAGCTGGCGTTCCTCACCTAGTGGAGCCTGGGACACAGCTGGGGTTCCTCACCTAGTGGAGCCTGGGACACAGCTGGGGTTCCTCACCTAGTGGAGCCGAGGACACAGCTGGCGTTCCTCACCTGCTGGAGCCTGGGACACATCTGGCGTTCCTCACCTAGTGGAGCCTGGGACACAGCTGGGATTCCTCACCTAGTGGAGCCTGGGACACAGCTGGGGTTCCTCACCTAGTGGAGCCTGGGACACAGCTGGGGTTCCTCACCTACTGGAGCACTCCTGATATCTCAGCCTGGAACATAATTACTGAAATCACAGGAAGTTGCACCGCAGTCTTCCTCTCTCCTTGAGTCCCTGAACTTGTGTTGAGAGAGAACCTACCTGGAGGGTGTCCCGGGGGTCAACGCCCCCGCGGCCCAGTTCATGAGCAGGCCTCCCGGTAGATCAAGGCGTGATCACCCAGGCTGTTACTGCTGGCAGCACGTAGTTCAACGTAGGAACCAAAGCCCGGCTGATCCTTGACTGACTTCAGGTATCTGTCCAGCTCCCTCTTGAAGACAACCAGGGGTCTTGTGCTTTCGTAGGGAGTGATTTGTGTGTGCAGATTAGGGACCAGTCCCTCCAGGATCTTGTTGTCGTCTGTGTAGCATCCGTCTTGTCTGAGCAGCGGCCCTATACGAGAAGTAGTTTTTGCCTTGGTTTTGGCATATCAAAAGAAATATTTCGAATTTCTCTCAATTTCACTAATTGCTTTTAGCTCCCTTTGTCTCTCCTGGATACTGTATGAGTTCTTTGACACGGTAACCTAACACAAAAACTCAGAAGAGTGAGAGAGGACAGAGAGAAGCCAGCTTCTATACTACAAGACGGGCAGCCAGCAGCACCTTCACTCTGACTGTACCCTTCTCCAGAACATCACTTCATCTGAGATCATTTATCGCCATATGTACGAATGTACGAATATGGAACGCATTCGTACAGCATTATGATGTCAACGAGATGAAGTCAGTTGATCAAATGAAAATGCTGGCCCACAGATGGCTCACAGCTGGCCCACAGATGACTCACAGCTGGCCCACAGATGGTTCACAACTGGCTCACAGATGATTCACAGCTGGCCCACAGATGGCTCCAACTTCATCCTGTTCCTTACTTGTATGTCTCATAATAATAAAAATGCTTTCAAATGAGCTGATGTAGGTAACAGCTCTTAGCTTGCCAATAAAGTTAGGAATCCTTAACCTAACCTTGTCAAACCCTGTGTAAAGAGAGAGAGAGAGAGAGAGAGAGAGAGAGAGAGAGAGAGAGAGAGAGAAAGTTACTCACCTTACAGAGGATACAGTTAAGGATCCGTACGCACAGTTGCGTCACCTGACTCACGGATGCGTAGATTTACGCAGACGATTACACAGCACAGTTCCCCCCCCCAGTGTGATTACGAGTGTGTAGTTATCAGAGCGTAATATATCAGAGAATATTTGTTATTTTAACAGTTTGTCATCATTTTCCAGCATTGTTTTTCTTTCTGTCTCTCAGTGTCTGTCTCTCCGTCTCTCTCTCTCTCTCTCTCTCTCTCTCTCTCTCTCTCTCTCTCTCTCTCTCTCTCTCTCTCTCTCTCTCTCTCTCTCTCCCGTAACGGAATTTAATAAGCAACATTCCGAGAATTCCTGCTGTAGGCTTTCCAACAACACCTCACTAGCAGAATTGCACCCTGCAATTAACGCAAACCACGCATAATTTTCGCACGCCAACCACCGGAAAAGTAATGTGAAGGACCTGGGAGTGGTAATGTCTGAGGATCTCACCTTCAAGGACCACAACAGTGCTACTATCACATCTGCTAGGAAACTGATAGGATGGATAATGAGAACATTCAAGACAAGAGATACTAAGCCAATGATGATCCTTTTTAAATCACTTGTTCTCTCTAGGCTGGAATATTACTGTACATTAACATCTCCATTCAAGGCAGGTGAAATTGCAGAACTAGAGAATGTACAGAGAACCTTTACTGCACGTATAAGTTCCATCAAACACCTTAACTACTGGGAGCGCCTGGAAGCACTTGACTTGTACTCACTAGAGCGCAGGCGAGAGAGATATATCATAATCTACACCTGGAAGATTCTGGAGGGACTGGTCCCTAATATGCACACAGCAATCACTCCATACGAAAGCAAAAGACTTGGCAGGTGATGCAACATACCCCCAGTGAAAAGTAGGGGCGTCACTGGTACACTAAGAGAGACCACAATAAGTGACCGGGTCCCAAGACTGTTCAACAGCCTCCCATCAGACATAAGGGGCATTACGAATAGACCCCTGGTTGTCTTCAAAAGGGAGCTGGACAGATACCTAAAGTCAGCACCGGATCAACCGGGCTGTGGTTCGTACGTTGGATTACATGCGGCCAGCAGTAACAACCTAGTTGATCAGGCCCTGATCCATCGGGAGACCTGGTTATGGACCGGTTCGCGGGGGCGTTGATCCCCGGAATACCCTCCAGGTAGATTCCAGGTCAACGTTCCCCCCCCCCCTTTCCTTTACTACAGAACCACCCCCTTCTCTTTCAAATTGTCCCTATAAATCATTCCCTGTACAAATCATCCCTACAAATTATTTCCTCTACAACTCACCCCCTACAAATCAACCCCTACAAATCACTCCCTACAAATCACCCCCTACAAATCAACCCTACAAATCACCCCCTACAAATCAACGCTTCTCCCACACCCAGACAGTCAGTACCAGGTGAGCAGTCACCTGGAACACTTCAGTAGACTTGAGCACCATCTATGGCAGAGTGGAATGTGAGGGGTGTGGGGAGGGCATGTACTTACCTGTACGGGGTTGCAGGGGTTCAAGTCTCGGCTCCTGGCCCGGATATATAGCCGCCTCGGGTGTTTCAGAATCTAGGTAATATATATATATATATATATATATATATATATATATATATATATATATATATATATATATATATGATAATAAAAAAAAATATATATATATATATATATATATATATATATATATATATATATTATATATATATATATATATATATATATATATATATATATATATATATATATATATATATATATATATATATATAAATATAAGAAGAATGTCTTCTTGCTTTCTCTATCTATTCTTTCATGTTCCTTCCCGTCTCCCCTATTTCCCTTACGTTTCCCTCCCCTCTTATTATCTCCCCTTCTTTATCTTTTCCATTCTCCGGTAAACACCTCTTCTTCACCCCTCTCTTCCCCTCCTACCCTCGTAATCTCTCAAACTTCTTCTTCCCTCAGGTTTTCCCCTCTTCCTTCCCTCTCCCCATTCACCCCTATCTCCCCCCCATTACGGCCCCCATAATACCATACTCGGAACAAGTTATTATGGTCATGCTTTAATGGGTGATTAACAAGACTTTACAGGAAGTTATTGTTGATCTCTAGTGTCCTCTTCTTCCTCTTCCTACTCCTCTTCCTCTTCCTCCTCCTCTTCATCCTCCTCTTCCTCCTCTTCATTCTCCTCTTCGTCTTCCTCCTCTTCACCCTCCTCTTCCTCCTCTTCATTCTCCTCTTCCTCTTCCTCCTCTTCCTCCTCTTCCTCCTCCTCTTCCTCTTCCTCTTCCTCCTCCTCTTCCTCTTCCTCCTCCTCTTCATCCTCCTCTTCCTCCTCTTCATTCTCCTCTTCGTCTTCCTCCTCTTCACCCTCCTCTTCCTCCTCTTCATTCTCCTCTTCCTCTTCCTCCTCTTCCTCCTCTTCCTCCTCCTCTTCCTCTTCCTCCTCCTCTTCCTCCTCCTCCTCAGGTTTCCACAGAGAGGGAAAACTTTTAAGTATACTTGGAGTATACCAGGAGAGGGTTGCGGGGGTCAACGCCCCCCCAGCCCGGTCTGTGACCAGGAGTAGCCATAATTAAAATTTTTCTTCAGTGGTTTTGTTTTAACCCCGAGAATGCCTCGTTCGATCGGCTTCAAATCGTTAGGCGTGCAGTGTTGTGCATAATAATTGTGACACGAGTAAATTTTATGATTATCTGGAAATATGTCTTAGCCTGCGGCCTAGTTAATGTAGCTTACCTTCTTTTCTTTTCAGAAGAGTTTGTTACTGACTTCTGGCAGCCATCCTGCTGTGGTATTATGCTGTGACACGGGTCAGTGCTACAACAGCTGTTGTTCTGTGAGGCTGTTCCTTCAAGCATGCTCTGTGAGTGTGATTTTGCCAAAGTCTTCCCTTCAGTTCATGATTACTACTGAAATTCATGATAGATGTCACACATAGAAAGTTTGCAAGTATTGTAACTCACAAAACATGTTGATTTGAGTATCAGACAAAATGCCGAAAATTTGAGCCTATCAAAGTCAACTGTTGGTGGGATTCTGAAGAGAGCTGACGACACTGGTGATTGTGGAGCGCTGCGTCCAGAAAGATGTGCAAGAACACGCAAGACAACACCTCACCATGACAAGGTTATCATAAGAAATAGCGTGAGGGATCCCAAGAAAACCAGCAAAGATCTACAGAGAGATTTGGTTTGTTGAAGCTGAGAGTTCTGCCAGAAAGCCGGTACAGAAACAATTATTGACTGCTGATATGTAGAAAAAACGGCTTCGGTGACCACTCGATCATATGGGATGGACGACAGATGAATCTAAGAAAAGTTATATTTTCAGACGAGGTGCATTTTGAGGTACATGGGTACTGATCAGTGGTAGTGAAGTACATAGGTACAGATCAGTGGTGTACGAAAGGTATATAATACCGACAAGATGAGAGTAAGACACATGTGCAACATCTGGGTATCTTTATTGTAGACGTTTCGCCATCCAGTGGCTTTATCAGTACAAATTCCAGGACATAACTTGAAGACAGTAGAACTATGTACAGAAGATGAGGTAATCAGTCCCTCAACCTAGGAGTAGGTGCGAACAGCACCATAGTCGTGGAGATTCTGGAGCAGAAGAAAGAATCCTGGCGCTTATATAGTAACGTCAGGTGAAGCAGACGAGGGCAAATTCACTGGTGGGCGGGATTCCCCAGTGGAAGTAGGTCCTTCCCAAAGAGATGGGTTAGTTGTAGTAGTAGTCGTAGTTGTGAAGGTTATGTACATGTCCTCAGAATTAAGATTCCATGATGTTGCAGTGTCTGACAAGTTGTGTACGAAAGGTATATAATACCGACAAGATGAGAGTAAGACACATGTGCAACATCTGGGTATCTTTATTGTAGACGTTTCGCCATCCAGTGGCTTTATCAGTACAAATTCCAGGACATAACTTGAAGACAGTAGAACTATGTCTTACTCTCATCACAGATCAGTGGTAGTGAAGTACATGGGTACCGATCAATGATAGTGAAGTACATAGGTACAGATCAGTGGTAGTGAAGTACATAGGTACAGATCAGTGGTAGTGAAGTACATGGTTACAGATCAGTGGTAGTGAAGTACATGGGTACTGATCAGTGGTAGTGAAGTACATAGGTACAGATCAGTGGTAGTGAAGTACATGGTTACAGATCAGTGGTAGTGAAGACATGGGTGACATAGGTACTACAGTGGTAGTGAATCATGGGTAGTGGTAGTGAAGTACATAGGTACAGATCAGTGGTAGTGAAGTACATAGGTACAGATCAGTGGTAGTGAAGTACATGGTTACAGATCAGTGGTAGTGAAGTACATGGGTACTGATCAGTGGTAGTGTAGTACATAGGTACAGATCAGTGGTAGTGAAGTACATGGGTACTGATCAGTGGTAGTGAAGTACATGGGTACAGATCAGTGGTAGTGAAGTACATGGGTACAGATCAGTGGTAGTGAAGTACATGGTTACAGATCAGTGGTAGTGAAGTACATGGTTACTGATCAGTGGTAGTGAAGTACATAGGTACAGATCAGTGGTAGTGAAGTACATAGGTACAGATCAGTGGTAGTGAAGTACATGGGTACTGATCTGTGGTAGTGAAGTACATAGGTACAGATCAGTGGTAGTGAAGTACATGGTTACTGATCAGTGGTAGTGAAGTACATAGGTACAGATCAGTGGTAGTGAAGTACATGGTTACTGATCAGTGGTAGTGAAGTACATAGGTACAGATCAGTGGTAGTGAAGTACATAGGTACAGATCAGTGGTAGTGAAGTACATAGGTACAGATCAGTGATAGTGAAGTACATAGGTACAGATCAGTGGAAGTGAAGTACATAGGTACAGATCAGTGGTAGTGAAGTACATAGGTACAGATCAGTGGTAGTGAAGTACATAGGTACAGATCAGTGGTAGTGAAGTACATAGGTACAGATCAGTGGTAGTGAAGTACATAGGTACAGATCAGTGGTAGTGAAGTACATAGGTACAGATCAGTGGTAGTGAAGTACATAGGTACAGATCAGTGGTAGTGAAGTACATAGGTACAGATCAGTGGTAGTGAAGTACATAGGTACAGATCAGTGGTAGTGAAGTACATAGGTACAGATCAGTGGTAGTGAAGTACATAGGTACAGATCAGTGGTAGTGAAGTACATAGGTACAGATCAGTGGTAGTGAAGTACATAGGTACAGATCAGTGGTAGTGAAGTACATAGGTACAGATCAGTGGTAGTGGGTACATGGGTACTGATCAGTGGTAGTGAAGTACATAAGTACAGATCAGTGGTAGTGAAGTACATAGGTACAGATCAGTGGTAGTGAAGTACATGGGTACAGATCAGTGGTAGTGAAGTACATAGGTACAGATCAGTGGTAGTGAAGTACATAGGTACAGATCAGTGGTAGCGAGACGGAGTAAAGGTGAGCCTCTCCAGAATGGACACATTCAACAACCACCAAAACATCCACCTTGGGGTAGTTTTACTGCTAAAGGCCCTGGACTGCTTGTTATTGTTGAGGGAACGATGAACAGTGACAAATACAAGGCAATCCTAGCAACTCATTTGCTTTTCATTGTGGACAGAGACTTTCCAGACGGAGAAGGCATTTTCCAGCAGGATCTTACAGAAAAATGCTGACATTCTTAGAAGAGAGTGCGCTAAGTGTTCTAAATTGACCTGGAAACTCTCCTGACACCATCAAATCTGAGAATCTATGGACAATACCAAACACAGGATCTCGAAATAAGAGTGTTCGTCTATGAAAAAGCTAATTGCTGGTGTTATTAAGACCAGGTACCACCAGGAACTTGTCAAAATATGTTCAACATTGGTCAGTGCTATGCCGCAGCGTGTAGCAATGCTTAGAAAAGTGAAAGGTAGTCATATCTCTTATTAAATCTGTTAAATCATAGCCGGGCATTTTTCTAATATCTTATTTCCTCAATGTCCCGTTAATATGGACACTACTGTTGGTAGGTTGTGTCTTAGGAAAAACGTCCAGGTCAATTTCATTTAAATCCTTCGTTCCTCTTTGGAATCAGTGAGGTAACTCGAGAATTTCTCATCCGATCAGATTCAAACTTTCCACACTGGTACATCCCACTTACGGTATTGTAACTGGGATTGTTATTTCTACATAGCTCACTTAAATAAATAAATATTTACCTGATTATGAAAGAGGGAGCGGTATATATATATATATATATATATATATATATATATATATATATATATATATATATATATATATATATATATATATATATATATATATATATATATATATATATGTCAACACGCGTTACAAAACAGGAAGAGAGAGAGAGAGAGAGAGATCAATAAACAAGGGAACCATGCCAGACGGAAAACAGGTGAGCATCAGAGGGAATTCCCGCAAGGTATCGAGCGCTACGAGATGTAGCTACGACACCCCGTCACGGGATCGAACACCACAGGACGGACTTGGTCAGTGGTTCGATCCCTTCCCCTGGCTTCCCCTTCAGGAGGGGGACAAAGGTGATATGGAAGCGGGGATACAAGGTGGTGGGGGATGAGTGGAGGGAGGGGGGAAACGAAAAAGGGCAGGGGGGAGGGGGAAATGATGGATGTGGAAGTGAAAGTTGAGGGGGGTGGGGGTGGGG
>NW_027195735.1:120000-135000 GCF_038502225.1 Cherax quadricarinatus
TGGAATTTAACCCCAGCAAGTGCAAGGTTATGAAGTTTGGAAAACGGTAAAGAAGACCGCAGACGGAGTACAGGATCAAGTGACAAAGTCTGTAAACTTCAGGGTTAGTATTATACCGAGCATATCGTCTGAGGTGAGTATCACCCAAATAACTGCTGCAGCAAATGCGCATCTGAGTATGTGGTGAATAGCTAAATTTTCGACATCTCAGTAAAGAGTCTTTCAGGACTCTGTACACTGTGTACATCAGGCCCATACTGGAGTATGCAGCACCAGTATGGAACCCACACCTGGTCAAACATGTCAAGAAATTAAAGAAAGTGCAAAGGTTTGCAACAAGACTAGTCCTGGAGCTGAGGGGAATGTCCTACTAGGAGAGGTTAAGGGATCCTGACAACACTGGAGGACAGGAGGGGTAGGGATGCCATGATAACATAAAATACCGAGAGGAATTGATATGGGGGATAAGGACGGAATGTTTCAGAGATATGATGCAGTTGATGACTCAGATGAGTCACAGGGATGTCAGGAAATACTTCTTCAGTCATAGACTTGTCAGGATGTGCAACAATCTGGAGAGTGATGTAGTGGAAGCAGTATCCATACATAGATTTAAGAAAAGTTACGATGAAGGTCATGGAACAGGGAGATAGTGGACCTTGTAGCGACCAGTGAAGAGGCGGGGCCAGGAGCTGTGAATCGACCCCTGCAACCACAATTAGGTGAGTACAATTGGGTGAGTAAACAAACGCGTGCACACACACACACACACACACACACACACACACACACACACACACACATACACATACACACACGGGGCCAGGAGCTATGAATCGACCCCTGCAATCAAAACTAGGTGAGTACACACACACATACACGCACACACACACACACACACACACACACACACACACACACACAGGCGGGGCCAGGAGCTTGGATTCGACCCCTGCAACCTCAACTAGGTGAGTACACACACACACACACACACACACACACACACACACACACACACACACACACACACACACGCGCACATACACACACCGCACAGCAGCTGTTACTACAAGGAAGACTGACATGATCTCACCCTAGTCACCTGCCTGATCCCTCACACCGGTACGCAGCGCAGCAGTTCTGGCTCAGCACGCCACATTGTAACCAGGGCCCTATTTCAGGTCTCACCCTATTATGCGGCCAACCCCACTCTCGGCCACAGCTTTTCAGGGCCGGCACTGAGCGGATAAAGTCCTTTGCTACAGCATCAAGCTTGAAGGGAAGTGAATGTAAGCTTAAGTTACATCTTACACTGGAATTGACTCCGGTTCGTAAGTCGTACGGTTCCCCAGTAAGTCGTACGGTTCCTAAGTAAGTCGTACGGTTCCTAATTAAGCCGTACGGTTCCTAAGTAAGTCGTAAGGTTCGTAAGTAAGTCGTACGGTTCGTAAGTAAGTCGTAAGGTTCGTAAGTAAGTCGTACACAAATGACCCCTCATCTAGGAAAGAGGAGCTTATCACGACGCTACGGTCCGACTTGGACCATTTACAAAGTCACAGTGTGACTTTGTAAATGGTCTAAGTCGGGCCGAAACGTCGTCACCAGGTTTCTCTTTGTGTGCGGGTTATTTGTATATTGTTCCAGTCACGGTATTGTGCCTTTTTCTTCATGTCATGTGTCAATTCTCACGGGCCTTCAGTACGGCGCATATTATGAGCGTCTCTATAAACCAACAACAACAACATGGTTTAACCTCGCTATAGAGACAGATTTTTAGATTTACTTAAATCTCTGCGGATGGAATATTGCATCCACTTCGTTTAACTTCGTTTAACTTCGTTTAGCGTAGCAATGGCGCTAGTTGCTGCTGCAACTGCCTATATAGGGAAGTCTGCCATGGTACTGGTGTGAGTTTACAAACGTTACCTGTGCTTGCTCAGATACCTCGCTTCCAGACGTATTTTTCCTTGAATATTGGATTTTTAATGAACAATGTGGCACTGTTGTTGAATGGTAGACTGAGAAGTAATTTCGAGAGGGTCAGTTTCTCAGTCTGGAAGTAAGTTTGTAAGGGGTCAGTCCCTCAGCCTTGAAGTTTGAGGGGGTCAGTCCCTGAGACTATCTCGCGCGAAACTGGGTGAAACGTGCTTCCAATTCAGTACTTTCTATTCTTTCCAGGTTTATATCTCTCTCTCTCATTTTCATCACCCGTCCCATTTCTTCCCTCCCATCCTCACCTCCCCTCCCCTTCCCCTTTCTCCCTCTGCATCACCACCTCCCTCCTATCACCCCTTCCTCCTCCCCCACCTCCCCCACACATGAGGTAGTTAAAACACACATCTCTCATCTCTGGTCTTCCGCTCTACAGATGTTAGTGTACACCTGACCTCTCTCTCTCTCTCTCTCTCTCTCTCTCTCTCTCTCTCCAGAAATTCTTTCAATTGCGTATATATATATATATATATATATATATATATATATATATATATATATATATATATATATATATATATATATATATATATATATATATATATATATATATATATATTATTAAGAGAGGGTGTAAAATAGGTGTATACAGCAGGTGTATGTACACAGATGTACACAGCAGGTATGTACACAGCAGGTGTGTGTACACAGCAGGTGTGTGTACAGCGGGTGTGATGGTCAGCTGATATATTAACAGTGTATATATGCCTTGCTTAGCTACGCAGGTGTAGGAGGCAGCTGTGAGAGTGCGTCTCCATCTACGCATCTGCGTTATTTTTCTTAATTGGTTCTACGCATCGGCCTCTTCCTTATTTTTATTATTTATTGATTAATAAAACAGTTTATTGTAGGGCCTCTAAGGTTTTTTTAAACCCACGATGTTGTTCTGACACGTGTTAAACCACGTTCGGTTTTTCGAATATAATGTAAACCACGTTATTCTGTTATTAAAACTCTTAACAACGTCTCTCTCTCTCTCTCTCTCTCTCTCTCTCTCTCTCTCTAAGGTAGTTTAAACCACATTCTTCTCTTTCTAAAACACGTTAAATCACTTTTCTTTCTAAGATTCTTTAAACCACGCTCTCCTCTCTCTAACTCACTTGACACCACGCTCTCTCTCATATAAGGACCTTTAAACCACGCTCTCTCTCATATAAGGACCTTTAAACCACGCTCTCTCTCATATAAGGACCTTTAAACCACGCTCTCTCATATCTCCTTAAACCATGCTCTGTTTACCTTTGAGGTATTTTACACCAAATTTCCTCCTCTCTAAGGCTCTTTAAACCACGCTCTCCACTCTAAGTTCAAAACCACGAGAGGTGGGGATGGAACGGGAGAAAGGGGACAGGTGATGAAAGTGAGAGAGAGAGAGAGAGAGAGATGCAAATCTGGAAAGGCTAGAAAATAATGAAATGGGACTGACCCTCCAAAATACATCACTTTAAACCACTGTCTCCCCTCTCTAAGGCACTTTAAACCACTGTCTCCCCTCTCTAAGGCACTTTAAACCACTGTCTCCCCTCTCTAAGGCACTTTAAACCTCTGTCTCCCCTCTCTAAGGCACTTTAAACCACTGTCTCCCCTCTCTAAGGCACTTTAAACCACTGTCTCCCCTCTCTAAGGCACTTTAAACCACTGTCTCCCCTCTCTAAGGCACTTTAAACCACTGTCTCCCCTCTCTAAGGCACTTTAAACCACTGTCTCCCCTCTCTAAGGCACTTTAAACCACTGTCTCCCCTCTCTAAGGCACTTTAAACCACTGTCTCCCCTCTCTAAGGCACTTTAAACCACTGTCTCCCCTTTCTAAGGCACTTTAAACCACTGTCTCCCCTCTCTAAGGCACTTTAAACCACTGTCTCCCCTCTCTAAGTTACTTTAAACCACTGTCTCCCCTCTCTAAGGCACTTTAAACCACTGTCTCCCCTCTCTAAGGCACTTTAAACCACTGTCTCCCCTCTCTAAGGCACTTTAAACCACTGTCTCCCCTCTCTAAGGCACTTTAAACCACTGTCTCCCCTCTCTAAGGCACTTTAAACCACTGTCTCCCCTCTCTAAGGCACTTTAAACCACTGTCTCCCCTCTCTAAGGCACTTTAAACCACTGTCTCCCCTCTCTAAGGCACTTTAAACCACTGTCTCCCCTCTCTAAGGCATTTTAAACCACTGTCTCCCCTCTCTAAGGCACTTTAAACCACTGTCTCCCCTCTCTAAGGCACTTTAAACCACTGTCTCCCCTCTCTAAGGCACTTTAAACCACTGTCTCCCCTCTCTAAGGCACTTTAAACCACTGTCTCCCCTCTCTAAGGCACTTTAAACCACGCTTTCAACTCTCTAAGACATTTTAAACCACAGTCTCTTTTCTCTAAGGGAAAGATAAACCTGGGGTTTAAAAAATAAACAGAGTACCAAGAAATCATTTCTAGTGTCCCGTGTCCTGGTAGGTAATGCTCTCGCCTCATACACTGTGGGTCCATGTTCGATCCCGGGCACGGGTGGCAAGCAAGGTACCTGAGTGTTAGTGGACTGGTGTGGGTGGCATCCTGGGAGACAAGATTGATGAAGCACTTACTTTCTTGGGTTATCCTAGATGGCTAACCCTCCAGGGTTAAAAATTCGAACAAAATCTTATCAAGAAAAGACACAGTCAACGGTACACAGAAAAATTGGAAACTCCGGGCCAGGAGATGCAACCAAAACGTGGTCAGTCACAATGCATTTCTGTAAAAAGCGGTTGGCCAAGCACTTTCCATACATCGGCTTGACGTCAGTAAATTCCCCGGTGGTTTAACTACTGGAGGTTACCCGGGGGGAGGTAAGGGAAATTGAATCCCCCAGGGCGTGAAACCTGCAAGGTTTGTTCTTGGAGTGCCCAGGCGCAAGGGGCTGACCAGGGTATTGTTGGTGGTGGCCGGGTGCAAAGTGGACCAGTGGAATAGTGTAAGGTCCGCGTGTGTTGTGTAACCCTGGAGTTGTGTGGTGGGAACTACACCAGTCAGGTCTTGGACTACCTGGCCAAATAGTGGTAATAGTAGTTGTTGTAGCAGTAGTAGTAGTATCAGTAATAGTAGTAGTAGTGATAGTTATAATAACAGTAGTGATAGTTGTAGTAGTGATAGTTGTAGCAGTAGTAGTTGTAGTGATAGTAGTAATAATAGTAGTAGTAGTGATAGTACTAGTAATAGTAGTTTTTGTAGTAATAGTAGTAGTAGTAGTAGTAGTAGTAGTAGTAGTAGTAGTAGTAGTAGTAGTAGTAGTAGTAGAAGCAAACTGCAGGCAGCATCGACTTCCTTTTTAACCATTCAATTTCCACTTGATTTTCTTCTTCAACTAGTTACCCACTTTCCACACAGGTCATGGAGGGTGGGGAGAGAGCCTTCTGTTATTCTATCTCCTATACTATCTAAAAATTACACAGAGAAGTGCAGAGACTTTGTCAATAGTTAAGAATCTCTGTCTGTCTGTCTGTCTGTCTGTCTGTCTGTCTGTCTGTCTGTCTGTCTCTCTCTCTCTCTCTCTCTCTCTCTCTCTCTCTCTCTCTCTCTCTCCCTCTCCAAACAATCTAAGTTAGGGGACACAAGCCAACGGGAAAAAGGGTAAATAGAGAGGGTTTAAAAACCATTGTCACAAGAGAATAGGGATTAAGGAGAAATGAGTAAAAAAGGGGAGAAGAGAGAGAGAGAGAGAGGTGAGAGAGGGGCAGGGTGTTGAGAAAGTGAGAGAGTGTAAGGGAAACAATCCTGGCATTGACAAGGGAGTCAGGGGAGAAGAATGGGGAGTTGAAATCAGGGCCAGTGGAAGGGGAGAAAGGGGAGAGAGAGAGAGAGAGAGAGAGAGAGAGAGAGAGAGAGAGAGAGAGAGAGAGAGAGAGAGAGAGAGAGAGAGAGAGAGAGAGAGAGAGAGAGAGAGAGAGAGAGAGAGTTGACTCCAGAACAACACAAATTTGAACTGCGTAAGTCCTCTTATACGCAATTTTTTAATAAAAAATTTGGATTTTTTATTTTTGAGATTTGCACTCGAGAAATAATTAAGAGAAACTTCGAGTTATCCCATGAACACATGAAATATATATGTAGATACTAGTCTGGTTCACCATTTACTGCCATAAAATACACACATATATTTAAACAAATAAAAATTATCATATATGTTCCATTATCACTGAAGAGAAACGTAAACAAACGTAAACAAACGTAAACAAATGACAACAAACGTAAACAAACGTAAACAAACGTAAACAAATGACAACAAACGTAAACAAACGTAAACAAATGTAAACAAACGTAAACAAACGTAAACAAATGTAAACAAATGTAAACAATTGTAAACAAATGCAAACAAACGTAAACAAATGTAAACAAATGTAAACAAACGTAAACAAACGTAAACAAATGTAAACAAACGTAAACAAACGTAAACAAATGTAAACAATTGTAAACAAATGTAAACAAATGTAAACAAACGTAAACAAACGTAAACAAATGTAAACAAACGTAAACAAACGTAAACAAATGTAAACAAACTTAAACAAATGTAAACAAACGTAAACAAATGTAAACAAATGTAAACAAACGTAAACAAATGTAAACAAATGTAAACAAACTTAAACAAACGTAAACAAACGTAAACAAATGTAAACAAATGTAAACAATTGTAAACAAATGTAAACAAAGGTAAATAAACGTAAACAAATGTAAACAAACGTAAACAAACGTAAACAAACGTAAACAAATGTAAACAAATGTAAACAAAGGAAAACAAACGTAAACAAATTTAAAAACATGTAAACAAATGTAAACAAATGTAAACAAAGGTAAACAAAGGTAAACAAAGGTAAACAAACGTGAACAAACGTAAACAAATGTAAACAAAATGTAAACAAATGTAAACAAATGTAAACAAATATAAACAAACGTAAACAAACGTAAAGAAATGTAAACAAATGTAAAGAAATGTAAACAAGCGTAAACAAATGTAAACAAATGTAAACAAATGTAAACAAACGTAAACAAACGTAAACAAACGTAAACAAATGTAAACAAATGTAAACAAATGTAAACAAATGTAAACAAATGTAAACAAACGTAAACAAATGTAAACAAACGTAAACAAATGTAAACAAACGTAAACAAATGTAAACAAACGTAAACAAATGTAAACAAATGTAAACAAATGTAAACAAACGAAAACAAATGTAAACAAATGTAAACAAATGTAAACAAACGTAAACAAATGTAAACAAATGTAAACAAATGTAAACAAACGTAAACAAATGTAAACAAACGTAAACAAATGTAAACAAATGTAAACAAACGTAAACAAATGTAAACAAATGTAAACAAACGTAAACAAACGTAAACAAATGTAAACAAATGTAAACAAATGTAAACAAATGTAAACAAATGTAAACAAATGTAAACAAACGTAAACAAATGTAAACAAATGTAAACAAATGTAAACAAACGTAAACAAATGTAAACAAACGTAAACAAATGTAAACAAATGTTAACAAATGTAAACAAATGTAAACAAATGTAAACAAATGTAAAGAAATGTAAACAAGCGTAAACAAATGTAAACAAATGTAAACAAATGTAAACAAATGTAAAGAAGCAAATATTAAATTATATATAATAATTCCTTTCTCACATTATCTTTTGTCATGAATGACACTATAGTGTTTTGTGTCATGTATGACACTATAGTGTTGTGTGTCAAGTATGACACTATAGTGTTGTGTGTCATGTATGACACTATAGTGTTGTGTGTCATGTATGACACTATAGTGTTGTGTGTCATGTATGACACTATAGTGTTGTGTGTCATGTATGACACTATAGTGTTGTGTGTCAAGTATGACACTATAGTGTTGTGTGTCATGTATGACACTATAGTGTTGTGTGTCATGTATGACACTATAGTGTTGTGTGTCATGTATGACACTATAGTGTTGTGTGTCATGTATGACACTATAGTGTTGTGTGTCATGTATGACACTATAGTGTTGTGTGTCATGTATGACACTATAGTGTTGTGTGTCATGTATGACACTATAGTGTTGTGTGTCATGTATGACACTATAGTGTTGTGTGTCATGTATGACACTATAGTGTTGTGTGTCATGTATGACACTATAGTGTTGTGTGTCATGTATGACACTATAGTGTTGTGTGTCATGTATGACACTATAGTGTTGTGTGTCATGTATGACACTATAGTGTTGTGTGTCATGAATGACACTACAGTGTTGTGTGTCATGTATGACACTATAGTGTTGTGTGTCATGTATGACACTATAGTGTTGTGTGTCATGTATGACACTATAGTGTTGTGTGTCATGTATGACACTATAGTGTTGTGTGTCATGAATGACACTATAGTGTTGTGTGTCATGTATGACACTATAGTGTTGTGTGTCATGTATGACACTATAGTGTTGTGTGTCATGTATGACACTATAGTGTTGTGTGTCATGTATGACACTATAGTGTTGTGTGTCAAGTATGACACTATAGTGTTGTGTGTCATGTATGACACTATAGTGTTGTGTGTCATGTATGACACTATAGTGTTGTGTGTCATGTATGACACTATAGTGTTGTGTGTCATGTATGACACTATAGTGTTGTGTGTCATGTATGACACTATAGTGTTGTGTGTCATGAATGACACTATAGTGTTGTGTGTCATGTATGACACTATAGTGTTGTGTGTCATGTATGACACTATAGTGTTGTGTGTCATGTATGACACTATAGTGTTGTGTGTCATGTATGACACTATAGTGTTGTGTGTCATGTATGACACTATAGTGTTGTGTGTCATGAATGACACTATAGTGTTGTGTGTCATGTATGACACTATAGTGTTGTGTGTCATGTATGACACTATAGTGTTGTGTGTCATGTATGACACTATAGTGTTGTGTGTCATGTATGACACTATAGTGTTGTGTGTCATGTATGACACTATAGTGTTGTGTGTCATGAATGACACTATAGTGTTGTGTGTCATGTATGACACTATAGTGTTGTGTGTCATGTATGACACTATAGTGTTGTGTGTCATGTATGACACTATAGTGTTGTGTGTCATGTATGACACTATAGTGTTGTGTGTCATGTATGACACTATAGTGTTGTGTGTCATGTATGACACTATAGTGTTGTGTGTCATGTATGACACTATAGTGTTGTGTGTCATGTATGACACTACAGTGTTGTGTGTCATGTATGACACTATAGTGTTGTGTGTCATGTATGACACTATAGTGTTGTGTGTCATGTATGACACTATAGTGTTGTGTGTCATGTATGACACTATAGTGTTGTGTGTCATGTATGACACTACAGTGTTGTGTGTCATGTATGACACTACAGTGTTGTGTCATGTATGACACTATAGTGTTGTGTGTCATGTATGACACTACAGTGTTGTGTGTCATGTATGACACTATAGTGTTGTGTGTCATGTATGACACTATCGTGTTGTGTGTCATGTATGACACTACAGTGTTGTGTCATGTATGACACTATAGTGTTTTGTGTCATGTATGACACTACAGTGTTGTGTGTCATGTATGACACTATAGTGTTGTGTGTCATGTATGACACTATAGTGTTGTGTGTCATGTATGACACTATAGTGTTGTGTGTCATGTATGACACTACAGTGTTGTGTCATGTATGACACTATAGTGTTGTGTGTCATGTATGACACTACAGTGTTGTGTGTCATGTATGACACTATAGTGTTGTGTGTCATGTATGACACTATCGTGTTGTGTGTCATGTATGACACTACAGTGTTGTGTCATGTATGACACTATAGTGTTGTGTGTCATGTATGACACTACAGTGTTGTGTGTCATGTATGACACTATAGTGTTGTGTGTCATGTATGACACTACAGTGTTGTGTGTCATGTATGACACTATAGTGTTGTGTGTCATGTATGACACTACAGTGTTGTGTGTCATGTATGACACTATAGTGTTGTGTGTCATGTATGACACTATAGTGTTGTGTGTCATGTATGACACTATAGTGTTGTGTGTCATGTATGACACTATAGTGTTGTGTGTCATGTATGACACTATAGTGTTGTGTGTCATGTATGACACTATAGTGTTGTGTGTCAAGTATGACACTATAGTGTTGTGTGTCATGTATGACACTATAGTGTTGTGTGTCATGTATGACACTATAGTGTTGTGTCATGTATGACACTATAGTGTTGTGTGTCATGTATGACACTATAGTGTTGTGTGTCATGTATGACACTATAGTGTTGTGTGTCATGTATGACACTATAGTGTTGTGTGTCATGTATGACACTATAGTGTTGTGTGTCATGTATGACACTATAGTGTTGTGTGTCATGTATGACACTATAGTGTTGTGTGTCATGTATGACACTACAGTGTTGTGTCATGTATGACACTATAGTGTTGTGTGTCATGTATGACACTACAGTGTTGTGTGTCATGTATGACACTATAGTGTTGTGTGTCATGTATGACACTATAGTGTTGTGTGTCATGTATGACACTATAGTGTTGTGTGTCATGTATGACACTATAGTGTTGTGTGTCATGTATGACACTATAGTGTTGTGTCATGTATGACACTATAGTGTTGTGTGTCATGTATGACACTATAGTGTTGTGTGTCATGTATGACACTATAGTGTTGTGTGTCATGTATGACACTATAGTGTTGTGTGTCATGTATGACACTATAGTGTTGTGTGTCATGTATGACACTATAGTGTTGTGTCATGTATGACACTATAGTGTTGTGTGTCATGTATGACACTATAGTGTTGTGTCATGTATGACACTATAGTGTTGTGTGTCATGTATGACACTACAGTGTTGTGTGTCATGTATGACACTGTAGTGTTGTGTGTCATGTATGACACTATAGTGTTGTGTGTCATGTATGACACTATAGTGTTGTGTCATGTATGACACTATAGTGTTGTGTCATGTATGACACTATAGTGTTGTGTGTCATGTATGACACTATAGTGTTGTGTGTCATGTATGACACTATAGTGTTGTGTGTCATGTATGACACTATAGTGTTGTGTGTCATGTATGACACTATAGACGACATAGACGACGAAGAGTCACTGAGCTCCTCAGGAGTGCTAGAATATCTGATACACGAAAGGAGGCGCTGACCAGGGAAGTGGAAACTATCGAACTTAAGCTAAATGACTCTTACAGGAACCAGGAGAGGCAGGAGGAGCTTAAAGCTATTAGTGAAATTGAAAGAAATTCAAAATATTTCTTTTCATATGCCAAAAATAAGGCAAATACCACATCTAGTATCGGGCCCTTACTCAGACAGGATGGGACTTACACAGATGACAACAAGGAAATGAGTGAAATATTGAAATCCCAGTACGACTCTGTGTTTAGTGAACCACTAATTGGTCTGAGGATCGACGACCCAAATGATTTCTTCATGAATGAGCCTCAAAACTCCATAAATGTATGCCAGATTTCCGACATTACCCTAACTCCGATAGATTTCGAAAAAGCCATTGACAACATGCCTATGCACTCAGCCCCGGGCCCAGACTCGTGGAACTCTGTTTTCATTAAGAACTGCAAGAAACCCCTCTCATGTGCCCTAAGTACACTATGGAGGAGGAGCTTGGACATGGGTGAAATTCCACAGTCACTTAAAACAACGGATATAGCCCCACTCCATAAAGGTGGCAGCAAAGCATTAGCTAAGAACTATAGACCAATAGCTCTGACGTCCCACATCATAAAAATCTTTGAAAGAGTGCTAGAAGCAGGATTGCAAATCACCTGGATTCCCAAAATCTGCACAATCCAGGGCAACATGGGTTCAGGGCAGGTCGCTCCTGCCTCTCACAACTACTGGATCACTATGACATGGTCTTGGATGCACTGGAAGAAAATCAGAATGCAGATGTAATATACACAGACTTTGCAAAAGCATTTGACAAATGCGATCATGGCGTAATAGCCCATAAAATACGTGCTAAATGAATAACTGGGAAAGTGGGGAGAAGGATCTTCAACTTCCTAACTAATCGAACACAAAGAGTAGTAGTCAATATAGTTAAATCGGAGGCTGCCATAGTGAAGAGCTCTGTTCCACAAGGCACAGTACTCGCCCCCATCTTATTCCTTATCCTCATATCAGACATAAACAGAGATATACACCACAGCACCGTATCATCCTTTGCGGATGATACTAGGATCTGCATGAGGCTGTCATCTGCTGAGGACGCGGTTAACCTCCAAGAAGATATAAACAAAGTTTTCCAGTGGGCAACGGTAAACAATATGATGTTCAATGAGGACAAATTCCAACTACTCCGTTATGGACAACTGGAGGAGATAATAACTATAACAGAGTATACTACTGACTCCGGCCATACAATAGAGCGGAAAAATAATGTAAGGGACCTGGGAGTAGTAATGTCTGAGGATCTCACTTTCAAGGATCACAACAGTGCCACGATCGCACGTGCAAAGAAAATGATAGGATGGATAATGAGAACTTTCAAAACGAGAGATGCCAAGCCCATGATGATCCTTTTCAAATCACTTGTTCTCTCTAGGCTGGAATACTGCTGTACATTAACATCTCCATTCAAAGCAGAGTGTACAGAGATCCTTTACTGCACGTATAAGTTCTGTCAAGCACCTTAACTACTGGGAACGCTTGGAAGCACTTGACTTGTACTCGTTGGAACGCAGGAGGGAGAGATATATCATAATCTACACTTGGAAAATCTTGGTAGGAATGGTCCCAAATCTGCACACAGAAATCACTCCCTACGAAAGTAAAAGACTGGGCAGGCGATGCAAAATGCCCCCAATAAAAAGTAGGGGCGCCATTGGTACACTATGGGAAAACACGATAAGTGTCCGGGGCCCAAAACTGTTCAACAGCCTCCCATCAAGCATTAGGGGAATTGCCAATAAACCCCTGGCTGCCTTCAAGAGAGAGCTGGACAGATACCTAAAGTCAGTGCCGGATCAGCCGGGCTGTGGCTCGTACGTTGGACTGCGTGCGGCCAGCAGTAACAGCCTAGTTGATCAGGCCCTGATCCATCGGGAGGCCTGGTCATGGACCGGGCCGCGGGGGCGTTGATCCCCGGAATAACCTCCAGGTAACCTCCAGGTATAGTGTTGTGTGTCATGTATGACACTACAATGTTTTGTGTCATGTATGACACTACAGTGTTGTGTGTCATGTATGACACTACAATTTGTGTGTCATGTATGACACTACAGTGTTGTGTGTCATGTATGACACTACAACATGTATGACACTACAGTTTGTGTGTCATGTATGACACTACAGTGTTGTGTGTCATGACACTACAATGTTGTGTGTCATGTATGACACTACAATGTTGTGTGTCATGTATGACACTACAGTTTTGTGTCATGTATGACACTACAGTGTTGTGTGTCATGTATGACACTACACTGTATGACACTACAGTGTTGTTGTCATGTATGACACTCAATGTTTTGTGTCCTGTATGACACTACAGTGTTGTGTGTCATGTATGACACTATGTTGTGTGTCACACTACAGTTTGTGTGTCATGTATGACACTACAATGTTGTGTGTCATGTATGACACTACAGTGTTGTGTGTCATGTATGACACTACAGTGTTGTGTGTCATGTATGACACTACAGTGTTGTGTGTCATGTATGACACTACAGTGTTGTGTGTCATGTATGACACTACAGTGTTGTGTGTCATGTATGACACTACAGTGTTGTGTGTCATGTATGACACTACAATGTTTTGTGTCCTGTATGACACTACAGTGTTGTGTGTCATGTATGACACTACAGTGTTGTGTGTCATGTATGACACTACAGTGTTGTGTGTCATGTATGACACTACAATGTTTTGTGTCCTGTATGACACTACAGTGTTGTGTGTCATGTATGACACTACAATGTTGTGTGTCATGTATGACACTACAGTGTTGTGTGTCATGTATGACACTACAGTGTTGTGTGTCATGTATGACACTACAGTGTTGTGTGTCATGTATGACACTACAATGTTTTGTGTCCTGTATGACACTACAGTGTTGTGTGTCATGTATGACACTACAATGTTGTGTGTCATGTATGACACTACAATGTTGTGTGTCATGTATGACACTACAGTGTTGTGTGTCATGTATGACACTACAATGTTTTGTGTCCTGTATGACACTACAGTGTTGTGTGTCATGTATGACACTACAATGTTTTGTGTCCTGTATGACACTACAGTGTTGTGTGTCATGTATGACACTACAATGTTGTGTGTCATGTATGACACTACAATGTTGTGTGTCATGTATGACACTACAGTGTTGTGTGTCATGTATGACACTACAATGTTGTGTGTCATGTATGACACTACAATGTTGTGTGTCATGTATGACACTACAATGTTTTGTGTCATGTATGACATTACAGTGTTGTGTGTCGTGTATGACACTACAATGTTTTGTGTCATGTATGACACTACAGTGTTGTGTGTCATGTATGACACTACAATGTTGTGTGTCATGTATGACACTACAATGTTGTGTGTCATGTATGACACTACAGTGTTGTGTGTCATGTATGACACTACAGTGTTGTGTGTCATGTATGACACTACAGTGTTGTGTGTCATGTATGACACTACAATGTTTTGTGTCCTGTATGACACTACAGTGTTGTGTGTCATGTATGACACTACAATGTGTTCATGTATGACACTACAATGTTGTGTGTTATGTATGACACTACAGTGTTGTGTGTCATATATGACACTACAATGTTGTGTGTCATGTATGACACTACATGTATGACACTACAATGTTTTGTGTCATGTATGACATTACAGTGTTGTGTGTCGTGTATGACACTACAATGTTTTGTGTCATGTATGACACTACAGCGTTATGTGTTATGTATGACACTACAGTGTTGTGTGTCATGTATGACACTACA
>NW_027195735.1:137500-140450 GCF_038502225.1 Cherax quadricarinatus
TCCCTTGTGTCCCCTATACTGCTGCCGTCCACCACATCTGTCTTGGGACGGGATGACATCCTCGATACCGGAGACAAAAACCACAGGCAAGTACCCCACGTCGAGATTGTCAAGTCCTGACTAAGGGAACATTAAATGAGTACTTGTGAAGAACTCACTGTGCAACAGATACCCAATTTACTATTGGGTTTGAACCCTACCGACTTCATGAGGACCATTAAGACTGCACCTCGCCTGTATACCACCTTCTTGAGTATACTCCATCACGTAAAATAGGGGTTAGAATATGCTGCGATATATACCGAGAAGTATGTGTATATGACGGCGATGGTAGATGAGGTCTAAGTGTTTTTATGCTACGCGATCCGTTCTTGTGACTCTGTCAGCGGGATTCGAACCGATGGGGCGTGAAATGAACACGCAACCCCCAGCCCCTTGCTGCCGACGTGTTGAAATCCCATCGTTGTCTGGGAGTAGATTCTTAAGTGATGGGAGACGTATATACCTTGATACCCACTGTACGTTAGTATATACCCTGATACCCACTGTACCTTGGTATATACCCACTAAAGTTGTATGTTGGTGTATACCCTGATACCCACTGTACGTTGGTATATACCCTGATACCCACTGTAAGTTGGTATATGCCCTGATGCCCACTGTAATTTGGTATATACCCTGATACCCATTGTACGTTGATGTATACCCATTCCAGCTGTACGCTGATAGATACCCTCTCTAGCTGTCTGTTGGTATATACCCTGATACCCACTCCAGCTGTATGGTAAAGTAGACACGATTCGCCACACAGCGGCTTCATCAGTCCAATACAATGAAGAATTGTGAAGAACAAGAGGAGTTTAAGGTAATCAGTCCCCAAGCCTGGAGTCGATGTATAATCAGGCCATCAGTCTTGAATGCAGCAATATTCGCGTATATTCCCGGGTGAAAAGGAGGGTGGGTGGGGTATCATGAGTAAATGCAATATACCCCCAGTGAAAAGTAATGGCGCCATGAGTAGACTAAGAGAAAACACAGCGAGTGTCCGGGGCCCAAGACTGTTCAACAGCCTCCCACCAGCCATAAGGGGGATTACCAATAGACCCCTGGTTGTCTTCAAGAGGGAGCTGGACAGATACCTAAAGTCAGTGCCTGATCAGCCGGGCTGTGGTTCGTATGTTGGACTGCGTGTGGCCAGCAGTAACAGCCTGGTTGCTCAGGCCCTGATCCACCACACACCTTTCGATGTATATACAGCGAGAGGTGTGCATTTATCAGTTTACATACACCGAGAGTTTATCTTAGTACCGTGGATATGAAAGTATTCTTGACAGGTGACATGCAGCCTTAATGACTCTCGTGTAGTCGACAGGCTTCAAACCTAGCAATTTGCCTTTACTGGCTGTAAACCAGTAAGACCCATGTGCAACACTTGGGAAGCTTTGTCGTCGAGACATTTCGCCTGTATAGTGGGTTTCTTCATTTGGAATGTTATAATGGAGAGTTTAAGATTATGTCATCAGTCCCTCAGCCTTCAAGAAGGAGTTCTGAGGTAGTCAGTCCCTCAGCCACAAGTATTGCTGTAAACACCAATACTTGTGGACACTGTAAGAATTTTTCTAGGTTATATATATATATATATATATATATATATATATATATATATATATATATATATATATATATATATATATATATATATATATATATATATATATATATATATACATATTTGTAGGTGAATGGTTCAAAGAACCTGACATGTTGATAAATTAGACACATGTGCAACTCTTGGGTATCTTTATTGAGAAATGCGCCACACAGTGGCTTCCATCAGTCCATACAAAGGAGAATCTTGACGAGCAGGAGGAGAATGAGGTAATCAGTCCCTCAACCTCATTACCTCATTCTCCTCCTGTTCTTCAAGATTCTCCTTTGTATGGACTGATGAAGCCACTGTGTGGCGAAACGTTTCCTCAATAAAGATACCCAAGAGTTGCACATGTGTCTAATTCATATATATATATATATATATATATATATATATATATATATATATATATATATATATATATATATATATATATATATATATATATATATATATATATATATATATATATATATATATGTATATATATATATATATATATATATATATATATATATATATATATATATATATATATATATATATATATATATTATGGTGGGAGCCATATGTAATAGAGTCGTTTGTCTTAGTGAATTATGATATTTTATCCCTTATTATTAAGGAGCAATAGGGTGATTTTTATCCTTTATTACAGAGAGAGACGGACAGGGAGAGAGATTATTATTATTATTATTATTATAATCAAGGGGGAAGCGCTAAACCCGGAGGATTATACAGCGCCTGGGGGTTGTGGAAGGCATTCAGGCTTAATTCGGGAACTGGAGCACAGATCCAATTCCCTAAATCAAGAAAGCCCCTCACCAACATCAAGGAACCTTCCTTGAGGGGAGAGAGAGAGAGAGAGAGAGAGAGAGAGAGATGGTTACAAGATTCAATGAATTTATGCTTACTGCGTGCCATACACAAACACCCCTCCTCCCCCCCTCCCCTCCCCTCCTCCCCTCCCCTCCCCTCCCCCGTCCCCTCCCCTCCCCTCCCCTCCCTCCTCCTCCCCCTCCCCCTCCCTCCCCCGTCCCCTCCCCTCCCCTCCCCCCTCCCCCTCCCCTCCCCTTCCCCCTCCCCTCCCCGTCCCCTCCCCCTCCCTCCCCTCCCCTCCCCCGTCCCCTCCCCCCTCCCCTCCCCCCCCCGTCCCCTCCCCCTCCCCTCCCCCTCCCCTCCCCTCCCCTTCCCCCTCCCACAAGCACCTGAAGGGGAACCTGTCTCCCCCCCTGCCACAACACACACTGGGTCGACAGCTGCACAGTAT
Organism: Cherax quadricarinatus; assembly: GCF_038502225.1. Lineage (NCBI taxonomy): Eukaryota > Metazoa > Arthropoda > Malacostraca > Decapoda > Parastacidae > Cherax > Cherax quadricarinatus. Next base: position 140,422 of record NW_027195735.1, read on the forward strand.
CACCCAAAATTACCATCAACCAGAGGAAA
>NW_027195736.1:0-52500 GCF_038502225.1 Cherax quadricarinatus
CGTGAATTGGAAAATCGTCCACCTAACAAGAGATGAACATAATGAACAACAAGATTTTTGAGAATCGGAGAATACTGAGAGAACAAACTTCCCGAAGAGGCTTATTCGTATTTCCCAAACCTCACGAGAAACGCAGTAATCGGAGATGTTTTTTGTCTGGATTACCTTGCTATTTCCTCAAGTTCTCTTGAAGCCAGGATCTAATCCGTATCCTCTGCTCATGCACATTTATTTAATATTTGTTCAATGTAAATAATGGGGAGATTGAGACATATCTGCTGTGGCTGAGGGCCTGATTACCTAATCTTTTGTATATAGTTCTACTGTCTTCCAGTTATGTCCTTGAATTTGTATTAATAAAGCCACTGAATGGCGAAACGTCTATTATAAAGATACCCAGATGTTGCACATTTGTCTAATTCTTCAGGCCTACTGGCCCATACAAGTCAGGCTCTTATCAAAACCACCCATATATTGCAAAACATTAGTTGATAGGTGATAATAGGAAAAAAATTAAGAACGTATTTATTTATATATTTTTAACTGAAGATACGTGTGTACACCAGCATCCAGCAGCTTTCCTACTTTATATGTGAGTTATATAGAAGGAACAAAAGTTAATTACGTTTCTATGTCATATTTTGCAGTAATCTCTAGATAGCTTCGAGATAACGGTAATCTGAGTTGGTTCACAATAAACTTCATTCTGTCAAACTATGTTTGGGTTTCTGGTCATCTTACCATCGTTGTCGTGTTTGGGAGACTACACTCTATGTACAGTATCGTCTCGCTCCTGGGTATCTCAATGAAAAGCGCCCGGCGCCGCTCTAAGAGGATTGCATAGCTAGGTGTTCAGTTTACCATCTCAATCAGCGGCAATCAGAATTTGCTCCCGACGTCTTCATTGCCCTAAACCACTTAACTCTACCTGACCTCCTCGCTGAAAGCACCACCATACACGCACACTACCTTTTAGACTTTTTAACAGAAACCCTCGCTAACCTTACCTCATGCACATTCTTACTACATACTGGTCTCTGACTTTCACATCACACAGAAACGGTTGCCTCTTAAGCTGTGGATTTCCTTACAATTAGTAAGGAAATCTACAGCTTAAGAGGCGATAAAGGTGAGATCACAGCAATTGATGTCTTGGTTGAAATACATACTTCCGACAAGTGTGAAGATAAAGGCATATATATAACATCTCAAGCCTTTACAAGGACTACGTTTCCTTCGTAGGAGAACTTTTCAATCAAGATGCAGTTCTTCTTAGATTAAAACGTTGTCACAATAAAGGATTGCTGTGGTGTGTGTTTTCTTGTCTTAATACAGATGTCTTCTTGAGAATAGGACACAGTGATACTTGATGTTAATAATTTACATTTCAGGTTGATGAGGTCTGAATCATCTTCAGATGAAGAGATAAACAAACTAAAGAATGTCAGGAATTGTTTTAGGAGAGTCTCCTGTCGGACAAAATGAAGCGGTAAATCTGTTTGAGACATTTTTGTCTTTCATTCTGAGTGGGACAACGGGACTTTACAATAACACTTGGAACAGGAAGTGTTTCTTTTTTAATCAAAATTAAGGAATGGAATTTTATATTTTTTGGCATACAAAGGGTCACAGAAGGAAGTTGGAACCAATTTGGCTGGAATCGCCATATGGAGCCTCGTTGAAGCCATTTCGGGGCACTTTGGGGGTTTTGTGGGCCAAATTGGGATGAATTATGGCTTTGCGGACCAATTTGGAGCGAGGAAGGAAAGTCACGAGAATTATTAGCTATTTTCTTTTCTTTTGTTTTTTTACATTGGCAGTTTTCCTGAGTGTGGTCTACGGCTAGGACCATCTTAAGCGAGCCAGAGAGAGGGCGAGAGAGAGAGAGAGAGAGAGAGAGAGAGAGACAGAGAGAGAGAGAGAGAGAGAGAGAGAGAGAGAGAGAGAGAGAGAGAGAGAGAGAGAGAGAGAGAGAGAGAGAGAGAGAGAGAGAGAGAGAGACAGACAGACAGATAGACAGACAGACAGACAGACAGAGACAGAGACAGAGACAGAGACAGAGAAAGAGACAGACAGACAGACAGACAGACAGAGAGTGGGTGAGTGTATGTACTTACCTATTTGTACTCACCTGTTTGTTTAGGAGGGGTCGAGTCTCATCTCCTGGTCCTGCCTGTTAATGTGCAACATACTGGGTCTACTCACTTTTAACTTTGTGAGCCCTGTCATACCTATTCTTAAAACTATGTATGGAGCCTTCTTCCTCTACTTTTTGGTCCAGGGTCATTCCATTTCCTGATCACTCTCCAGCTGAACGAATATCTCTTGACATCCCTGTGGCTCTTTTGTGACTTTAACTTCCAAATGTGCCCTCGTGTACATGCTTTCTGCCTCCATTCCTCTCCACACTAATAAGCGACATCTGGGGTTGCCTGCTATCTCAATTACATCGGTGTTCGTGTACCATACTCTCAGTTTTCCTTCTTCTACTGTGCTCTGGCTCATTTGTAAAGAGGAGAGGCGAAATCGGAATTGTACCTAAGTTTATTACAAGTAGAAGAGCCAGGTTAGACAGATAGTTGTAGACTGAGATCTACAACGGCTAGTTTATTGTGTACTGTCTACAACTATAGCTGTAGTTGTAGATTATCCACAACTGCACTTGTAGATAGGAAAGGTATAAGGTTTTCTTGTAATTTCAGTCTTGCCTGATGAAGGAGAGATCATCAGGTACTGTACCAGGTCTATATTCCAATTTCACTCCATCGAACATTGTAACTAACGAAACAAAAATAAGAAAAAAGACGTATATGTGGAGCAAATGGGACATCTTAAAAGAAGTTACGAGAAGCACAATATATATACATATATACTTTAAAAAGTAAGTGAAATGTAATTGCTAATGCCAAACAAACAAACAAGCTAATAAAGTAGACAAGCAACTAAGTAACCAATCAAAGATTAGTGAATATTTTTCACTTTTGTAGATATTATTTTTTATACGATAATATTTGCTTTTCTGAAGATATTCTTCTAGCACCTTTGGGGCCCACACCCAAAACCCACATAGGGCCCCCCAGCACCCCATATGCCCCCCCTCCCTGCACATAGGGCTACACGCACTTAGGGCCCCAAACCCCTTTTTAAAATATGACCCTTCCCAACACCCCATGTGACCACAAACACTTACACGGCCCACACCAGCACTAACTCCCCCCGCCCCACACTATTTAAAATGTGACTCCAAAGCCCCCACATATGACCAACCCCAGCACGAAATATGCCCCACACTGCCATTTAAATATAGGGCCCATCTGCATTTACATTGCCCCACCTTTTAAAAAAATCGGAAGACAGTCTGGATGCTAAGTGGGGCTTTAAATTTTTAAAGGTTAGGTTGGTAAGGTTCGGGGGGAAACAGGAAAAATTTTTCCCCGGCGCGGGTTTTTCAGATGATGACCCCCCTTTGGGGCCCGGTCATCTGCCCGGGCCTTCCGCTAACCCCAGTCCCCCTTTTAAAAAATTATAGTCATTTAAAACCATTGTTTTTTTAATGTTTACATATACAAGGGTTATAGACGCAAACAAAACCCTTTTTTAAAAGGGTTGGCCCGGAAACCCAAGCGGTGCCCCAGTGATAACCCGGAAAAAAACCCCTTCTTTTCCCCTTTAAGAACCCGTAAAAAAAAAAAAAAAAATCTGTTTCCTGACGAATCTTACTTAAACCAAAAAAAAAAAAATGTTAACATAAGAAACCAGTAAATGATATCAAGATTTCAAGTGGGGAAAAGATAAAGTATTCTGAGATATACAAGAGGTCGCTAGACGATTTGCGCTGATGGCTTCTATCTTGTGCCCTCTCTTCTCCAACCTCTCCTCAGAGAGATGGATAGCTCTCTGTCCGTTTCTCTTACCGATACTCCATGAAGAACCGCATTTCGTATTCACCTCATCGTTGGATATGAATTGCCGCTAGTGCTGTCGATTTACGAAAAATCACCCCCCGAATCTCTGTGATATAGGCAGAAATTTCCGTCCCACCAATCACATGCGACCAGCTGGGGAGTACTAAGCCAGGGCCAGGGCTACGAATGTGGAATATTGATGACGTCGATGTAGTGACGTAAGTGTGATTGATGACGTAGAGATCTGAAGGTTCAGGATTGGTGGATGCTTTTCGTGCTGTACACACTTTTCTGCCTGAGTGGTCAAGTATTTCATTCAACGAGCGAGAGAGAGAGAGAGAGAGAGAGAGAGAGAGATAGAGAGAGAGAGAGAGAGACGTGGGTAGGATGCCCTAAGATTTAGAGATTTTAAAATTGAAGTCTAATTTCAAGTGTAACTTTATGCTGTTGTTAAGGAGCAGTTTGCATCCTACACAAATGTTTGCATGGACTTCTTGTTGCAAAGTTGCAAGATATTGCAAAATTGTATTTATCATAAATCCCTCTTATTTTTACAAAATTGGTTAGTTGTACAATAATCTAGTCAACATCAGATGAAAGATAAAGAGTTAGATTATCTATCCTTCAAACTTCTTTGCGAGAAATTTCAATAGATTGCATTATAAAAATTTTTGAAATCTGTGTTGTTTTTTGGGCATTTTTTGTGAGAATAAGAGTCAATAAAAACAAAATGGTAAAACATTTTGCAAAACAACGTTGTAATTACATAGAACCATCATTCGTCAATATTGTCTGAAAAAATCATGACACTCCTATTATTACTCATTACAAATCAGTTCAACAAATATCAATAACTTATTCCTGAGTTATTCAAATTTTTGTTTCTATAAAACTCTATGGAGATGAAACACCAAATTTGAGCGTGTTGCAAACCCCTATCATTGTTGATAACCCAGAGTGAGCGTGTTGCAAACCCCTATCATTGTTGATAACCCAGAGTGAGCGTGTTGCAAACCCCTATCATTGTTGATAACCCAGAGTGAGCGTGTTGCAAACCCCTATCATTGTTGATAACCCAGAGTGAGCGTGTTGTAAACCCCTATCATTGTTGAGCGTGTTAACCCCCAGATGTGAGCGTGTTTCAAACCCCTATCATTGTTGATAACCCAGAGTGAGCGTGTTGCAAACCCCTATCATTGTTGATGACCCAGAGTGAGCGTGTTGCAAACCCCTATCATTGTTGATGACCCAGAGTGAGCGTGTTGCAAACCCCTATCATTGTTGATAACCCAGAGTGAGCGTGTTGCAAACCCCTATCATTGTTGATAACCCAGAGTGAGCGTGTTGCAAACCTCTATCATTGTTGATAACCCAGAGTGAGCGTGTTGCAAACCCCTATCATTGTTGATAACCCAGAGGTGAGCGTGTTGCAACCCCTATCATTGTTGATAACCCAGAGTGAGCGTGTTGCAAACCCCTATCATTGTTGATAACCCACAGTGAGCGTGTTTGCAAACCCCTTCATTGTTGATAACCCAGAGTGAGCGTGTTGCAAACCCCTATTATTGTTGATGACCCCAGTGAGTGTGTAGCAAACCCCTATCATTGTTGATAACCCAGAGCGAGCGTGTTGCAAACCCCTATAATTGTTGATAACCCAGAGTGAGCGTGTTGCAAACCCCTATCATAGTTGATAACCCAGAGTGAGCGTGTTGCAAACCCCTATCATTGTTGATAACCCAGCGTGAGCGTGTTGCAAACCATTTTTGATAACCCAGAGTGAGCGTGTTGTAAACCCCTATCATCGTTGATAACTCAGAGTGAGCGTGTTGTAAACCCCTATCATCGTTGATAACCCAGAGTGAGCGTGTTGCAAACCCCTATCATCGTTGATAACCCAGAGTGAGCGTGTTGTAAACCCCTATCATTGTTGATAACCCAGAGTGAGCGTGTTGCAAACCCCTATCATTGTTGATAACCCAGAGTGAGCGTGTTGTAAACCCCTATCATTGTTGATAACCCAGAGTGAGCGTGTTGCAAACCCCTATCATTGTTGATAACCCAGAGTGAGCGTGTTGCAAACCCCTATCATTGTTGATAACCCAGAGTGAGCGTGTTGCAAACCCCTATCATTGTTGATAACCCAGAGTGAGCGTGTTTGCAAACCCCTATCATTGTTGATAACCCAGAGTGAGCGTGTTGCAAACCCCTATCATTGTTGATAACCCAGAGTGAGCGTGTTGCAAACCCCTATCATTGTTGATTACCCAGAGTGAGCGTGTTGCAAACCCCTATCAGTGTTGATAAACCCAGAGTGAGCGTGTTGCAAACCCCTATCAGAGTGAGCGTTGCAAACCCCTATCATTGTTAACCCAGAGTGAGCGTGTTGCAAACCCCTATCATTGTTGATAACCCAGAGTGAGCGTGTTGCAAACCCCCTATCAATTGTTGATAACCCAGAGTGAGCGTGTTGCAAACCCCTATCATTGTTGATAACCCAGAGTGAGCGTGTTGTAAACCCCTGTCATTGTTGATAACCCAGAGTGAGCGTGTTGCAAACCCCTATCATTGTTGATAACCCAGAGTGAGCGTGTGTGCAAACCCCTATCATTGTTGATAACCCAGAGGTGAGCGTGTTGCAAACCCCTGTCATTGTTGATAACCCAGAGTGAGCGTGTTGCAACCCCCTATCATTGTGATAACCTAGAGTGAGCGTGTTGCAAACCCCTGTCATTGTTGATAACCCAGAGTGAGCGTGTTGCAAACCCCTATCATTGTTGATAACCCAGAGTGAGCGTGTTTGCAAACCCCTATCAATGTTGATAACCCAGAGTGAGCGTGTTGCAAAACCCCTGTCATTGTTGATAACCCAGAGTGAGAGTGTTGCAACCCCTATCATTGTTGATAACCCAGAGTGAGCGTGTTGCAAACCCCTATCATTGTTGATAACCCAGAGTGAGCGTGTTGCAAACCCCTATCATTGTTGATAACCCAGAGTGAGCGTGTTGCAAACCCCTATCATTGTTGAGCGTGTTGGCAAACCCCAGAGTGAGCGTGTTGCAAACCCCTATCATTGTTGATAACCCAGAGTGAGCGTGTTGCAAACCCCTATCATTGTTGATAACCCAGAGTGAGCGTGTTGCAGAACCCCTATCATTGTTGATAACCCAGAGTGAGCGTGTTGCAAACCCCTATCATTTTGATAACCCAGAAATGGGCGTGTTGCAAACCCCTGTCATTGTTGAAACCCAAGTGGGGCGTGTTGCAAACCCCGTCATTGTTGATAACCGGTGGGCGTGTTGCAGGCCCCATCATCGTTGATAACCCAGGGAGGCGTTTTGCCGGCCCCCATCATCGTTGATAACCCAGGTGGCGTGTTTGCAAACCCTGTCTTGTTGATAACCCAGGTGAGCGTGTTTTCAAACCCCATCGTTGATAAAGGTGGGCGTTTTGAAGCCCCCATCTTTTTGATAACCCCGGTGGGGTGTTTTCAAGCCCTATCATTGTTGATAACCCAGAGTGGGGGTGTTTTTAAACCCCCCTTTATTGTTGATAACCCCAGTGAGCGTGTTGCAAACCCCCATCATTGTTGTCCCAGGTGGCGTTTGCAAACCCCCATCATTTTTTGATGAATTGGGGTGTTTGAACCCCATCTTTTTTTATAACCCCCGGTGGGGGTTTTGAAAACCCCCATCATTGTTGATAACCCAGAGTGAGCGTGTTGCAAACCCCCTATCATTGTTGATAACCCAGAGTGAGCGTGTTGCAAACCCCTATCATGTTGATAACCCAGAGTGAGCGTGTTGCAAACCCCTATCATTGTTGATAACCCAGAGGCAACTGAGCAGCAACAAGTCTGTGCTCTTCACTTTAGTCGTCACAGAACTTGTTTAGAATGAAATTATCAGTAATTTAGAATGAAATAATAGTAATTTCTGGAGTAAAAAAAAAACAATAAAAACACTAATTGCCAACATGTCCTCTTGATGAGAGCAAAAACATAAAAATTACATTTTTGAGAAAACATACTTAGAAATATGATAGAAACAAGCTGATTGCATCAACATATTGCCAGAATTTTGCACTATTTTCTGGTAAGAAAACCTTAATTTCCATAATTTTTCAACTTCAAACTTAAAATCTCTAAACCTTAGGGCCTCCGGCCCTTAAGTTTACCTTTAAACGCAGATGCTCATTTTGATCTTTCGTTGCAGGAGTCTGTATGATCGTTATATTACATGAGTTTATTTAAAACGATCGTTGCAGAAGTTCATTTTGAAAGCATATTGTCACAGCAGCAGAACTTAGCCTCATGCCAAATTAGGCCTAGGAAACAGTGCCTGACAAACTCAGTAGCATAAATCACTGTAGACAATAATCCCATCACCAGCAATATATGTATATATATATATATATATATATATATATATATATATATATATATATATATATTTTTGTACCCACGAGCGAGTGGTATTGATCAATAACAACGCTGCAACTAGCCAAGGAGTCGAACCCATGCTGCTTTGGCCCGCCTCATGGTGAGCGACAACACATTACGCTCTAGTCCAAGGGACCACACAATCCTCAAAAATGACGCAGCCAGTCAAGCTTGACTGGCTGCGTCATAAATTGTGAAGAAATAATGAACATCCAAGCACTTTAGTGATTTCTCACAATACCTAGGTTGTTCTGCATATATATTCCTGCGCTTGAGTTGCTTTTGTATATACACCTGTATCGACATTTATAACTGCTCATGTACCTGTACTTTGGATATATATGCTCTAATACATACCCGTTTTCATACATGTACTTATTAATGTACCTATACTTGTATTTTAAGTGACAAGTACATTGACAACAGCATCATAGTGTCCTAGGATGGACACTGGTTGTATATTCGTCAGGAAAGAGGACAAGTGTCATATGATGACCCATAACTAGTTGAGTTTACACCCCCCTTTTAAGAGACAGCATCGGCTCATCGCATCTTTAGGTGCTTATATTCTCAAGGGTATTCAACATGTACTTAAGTTTGTGATGTGTGAAGTACAAAAGCTTCTTATCTAAACCACTGTACGCGTATATCCACCTGGTACTTAGAGCAAGAGGCAGCATGCGCCTCTTGCTCTAAGTACCAGGTGGGTGTTCTTCCAAGCATATATGTTTTCTTACACCTGGTTTGTGGAGGGGACCTAATTAATTGGTGTATTGTTGAGTACAGTTTGAATTCTTAAGAATGCCCCAGGATGTCTCAGGCAATAATAATAATAATAATAATAATAATAATAACAATAATAATAATAATAATAATAATAATAATAATAAAATTATTATTACTAATTATATTATTATTATAATTAGTATTAGTATTGAATTTTACAAAAATTAATGTGAATGTTTGAAGGGTTCCTGGTTGTTGAGGATGACCACTGTTTTAAAGTATTTTTTCATTGTGTTTGATGAGAAAGTCCTCGAATTTAACGATCTGATTAGAAAGAAAGGTGAAAATAGCAAGAATATTGCAAATATTATTAATACATAAAGTTCTTTGTTGAGCCCCTTTGTGCCTCTAGCTCACTCTGTCTCCAATTCCTTCGCCTGACTCTCACACCAAGAGCCGCACACATCGGCTGCAGAGAAGCAGGCACCATTAGCCTCGTCATAAATAAGAACCCCAAATAAAGTAATTATCACCAGGCCCTTCGTTCCCTGATATACATGATACACAACGAGATAAAAATACGACGGATAAAAGAGGCTTATTTATGACCTAATTTTTATGGATACATGAATGCTAATGAAGCAGGCGGAGTGGAGATGCTCCCTCATTAGAAGGGAAATGGGCGGGAGCTTAATTGGGAGCCGACATAATGAAGGGCCATGGTGGTGTATTGTACGGCTGGGAACGTCTTCCCACACCACACATAGCAAGGAAGTTTTTTGTTAAGCCTACCCTCAAGGCTTTTCACCCGTTTTCATGTGGCAAATCTTTATTTTGCAGATACAGCCAGTCTCCCATTTTTTTCTGTAAATTTTACAAATGTATATATATATATATATATATATATATATATATATATATATATATATATATATATATATATATATATATATATACATATATATATATATATATATATATATATATATATATATATATATATATATATATATATATATACATATATATATATATATATATATATATATATATATATATATATATATATATATATATACATACATATATATATATATATATATATATATATATATATATATATATATATATATATATATATATATATATATACATATATATATATATATATATGTATATATATATATATATATATATATATATATATATATATATACATACATATATATATATATCTATATATATATATATATATATATATATATATATATATATATATATATATATATATAAGATGGGGTGGTAGGGGAAGTGGAATATTCAAATGGCTTCAGGAAGAAATCCAAATATTCTTCCTTGAAGCCTTTTTATATGTTTAAAGATATATTTTTTTCATTAATGTTAATGCAAAAATTTATAATTTTGCACCAAAAGAATCTTAGAAAACTTACCTAACCTTATTATAATAAGAACAATTTATTTTAGCCTAACCCAACTAAATATATTTTAGATTTGTTTACAGTAATTTAATACTAAACAAACACAGTGAAATATATTTTTTTCGTTAGGTTCAGAATGATTTTGGCGAAATTATTGCATACACAAATTTTCACTTGTCCTATATGGCAAGATGAACGTTGCTATTTAAGCCAAGATCGCAAGTTCTGCCTATTCGGCACGACATATATATATATATATATATATATATATATATATATATATATATATATATATATATATATATATATATATATATATATATATATATATATATATATATATATATATATATATATATATATATATATATATATATATATATATATATGTCGTGCCGAATATGTAAAACTGGTCAGTTAGCAAGAATTCATTTAAAATTAAGTTCTTTCTAAAATTTTCACTTATACGTTTAAAGTTATATTTTTTTCATTAATGTTGATGTAAAAATTTATAATTTTGCACCAAAAGGAACTTAGAAAACTTACCTAACCTTATTATAACAAGAACATTTTATTTTAGCCGAACCCAACTAAATATATTTTAGATTTGTTTACAATAATTTAATACTAAACAAACACAGTGAAATATATATTTTTCGTTAGGTTCAGAATGATTTTTGGCGACATTATTGCATACACAAATTTCCACTTCTCCGAGGCTATGGGTCCCACAATTTACACCAGAGGTGGACCCCATCCTATATATATATATATATATATATATATATATATATATATATATATATATATATATATATATATATATATATATATATATATATATATATATATATATATGCAAGGAATTCGCAAGAGCAGGCGAAATATACACAAACACTGATCTCTGGCTGAAGGAGACTCGAACCTACGAGCCTTGGAACAAGGTACGCAGTGCTTTATCAATCTACCCGCACTTTGATCCAAGACAGCCAGCTTTCAGGCTTACAGCTTTTCATCTCATCCCGTGCATGCATCAGCCTTACTAGAGATATTAACAATGCAAGGAATTCGCAAGAGCAGGCGATATATTCACAAACACTGATCTCTGGCTGAAGGAGACTCGAACCTACGAACCTTGGAACAAGGTACGCAGTGCTTTACCAATCTACCCACACTGGACCAATACCTTGGAGTCCAGCTTGCGCTAGAATTTGATCCAAGGCAGCCAGCTTTCAGGGAGAAGGCTTACAGCTTTTCATCTCATCCCCTGCATGCATCAGCCTTACTAGAGAAGGTGGCAGAAGCAGGCCTTCTTGAAGTGGTGACATAATAACAGGTTGTGCTCCATTATAAATAAAAAGTGTAGCTAACCGAATGTGAAGTGTATTCTACCAAAAGTGAAAAGTGAAAACACTTGTGGAGCACATAAATGGATATACCTATCGTGGGTGAAGGATTTCCAAAAAAGTCTTAGAAGGCATATGTGTATGACAACAAGATCAGCAACCGGCAACTTGTTAACCACTGCTGCCAGTGCAAGTTTCTCTCACTTATTGTGGTTGCATGTTGTCAGATTTCTGGTCTCTTCACACTCACTGGTCATTCTGGTCACTCACTCCTGCAAGCTATTACCACAGTTAGAATAAAAACAGCATAGATAAGGTGGAGATAGGATTGATGAGTGCATGAGAAGAGGGAGGTGGGTAGCTAGCATCAAACACATGCAAATACACACTAGCACAAGTGTTAGACATTTGCATAAGCTGAGAGAGGCTAAGTTTTAGAATTACTAGAATTATTATTGGTATTTTATTAGTAGTATGGATACATAAAAGTGAGGAGCATTATTTCTAGGCACACACACACACACACACACACACATACACACACCGATAGACAATAACAGTACACATACACACACATACACTGTGCATACACACACATACACTGTGCATACACACACACACATACACTGCCTGGTAAATGGTCACTTTACAAGCATACACCCAACCTACCCACCCACTAGACATCCTGTCCCACTCTCCACCTCTCCATCACTTTGTCCCCCCTCCCTCTAACCATCTCTCCTCCCCTCATAACTCCCCCACACACAAACACACACACATACACACATACACAACACCACCAAAGAGTGAGCATTGGGAAGTACGATAGACACACACACACACACATACACACACACACACACACACACACACACACACACACTCACACACACACACACACACACTCACACACACACACACACACACACACACACACACACACACACACACACACACACATGTGATGTAGTGGAGGCAGGAACCATACATAGCTTTAAGACGAGGTATGACAAAGCTCAGGAAGCAGAGAGAGAGAGAGAGGACCTAGTAGCGATCAGTGAAGATACGGGGCCAGGAGCTGAGTCTCGACCCCTGCAACCACAATTAGGTGAATTAGGTGAGTACACACACACACACACACACACACACACACTCTCTCTCTCTCTCTCTCTCTCTCTCTCTCTCTCTCTCTCTCTCTCTCTCTCTCTCTCTCTCTCTCTCTCTCTCTTTCTCTCTCTTTTTTTTTCTCTCTCTCTCTCCTCATCCTCACCTTCCATCCATCTTCCCTCTCCCCAGTCTTCTCTCTCCTCCCCTCTTTCTCCTCCCTCCCTATACCTTCTTGCAACCCCTAAAACTCTCATTGGCATTGCCCCCCCTCCCACCCCATATTCCTCTCCCCACTGCCCTACTTCCCTCCCCCCTTCCCCTCCCTACAACACCCATCCTCACACAAACACTAACATCTCCCTCACTTTCTACTCGCTCCCAATACCCTCTTGTAGCCCCTAAAACTCTCCTTGATGCTGCTCCCCCAATATCCTTCTCCCCCCTGCCCTACGTCCCTCCCTCTTCCCTTCCCTACAACACCCATCTTCACACAAATACCACTCTGAAAATAAATAAGCTTCCTTCTGTAGTACAATGGGACAATCAAGAACAAGGCCGAGAGCCAAGAGTCTGGCGGACGAAGCTGGAAAAAACGAATGGGAAGCAGAGCTCAAAAAAAGGGAGGAAGAATGGGGAAGAAAGCTGGAAGAGCTTGGAAGGAGGATAGAGGAAAGGATAGCTGCAGAAAGCAGAAAGTGGGAGCAACATGCCATAGTAGCAGAAGCCAAGATGCAGTGCTTAGAAGAGGAACTGAGAAATCTGAAACAGCCTAAAGAAAAACTTAACAGTCCAGACATAACATCAGGAACTCCTACATCAGACACAGACAAGGGGATTGGAGGGAGCAAGGAAGGTATACTATATGCAAAGGTCCTGTCAGACCCACACAGGGTCAAGGCAAAGACAAGGAGCACGCTAGGAACAAATGAGAGGTCTGAATACATTGAAGGCGCTAGGATATATGCAGGAATGCTACCAGACTTCTGCAGGGACCAGGAACAGATGAGAAAGAAAGACAGACCAATGAGCATTGAGGCCTCAGCTAGGGAAGTGATTGAAAGAAGGAACACTCCAAGGGAAGGAACTAAAACACCTCAGAGGACGCAGTGGGAGATGCAGTGGGAGGAAGAAAGGGAGAGATCAGTTTATGTTTATAGGCTCCAGAAAGCCGAAGGGTAAACCTATGATGAAAGAAAACAGGAGGAGATAAAAGCAATTGAAGGTATCATGAAGGCAATAGGCGAGGGCGACAAGACCCAGGTGATAAATTTTGGGAGAATTGGGTGGTTTGCAAGGAGAAGGAAACGGCCCCTCAAAGTAATTTTCAAGGCAGAATCAACTAGAACATGATCCTGCAGGAGAAAGCATGGCTGAGAGACAAACTGGAGTTCCAGGGTGTGTACCTTGATCGAGACAGAATGCAAGAGGAAATGATGGTACTGAGAGAGTGCAAAAATGAAAGGAGGAATGGGAGGAAACAACAAAGAAAAGCAGAATAACCCAGACACAGGTGGAAGGGAAAACACCTCCCCCCTCCCCCCCCGAAACACTCGCAGAAGGTCTCCAACACGACAACCCCAAGGCAACTGAGCAATCTAAACCTCCGCCCCCTGCCCCCCACACTACAAATACCACCGAATAGGCCCCCACCCCATAGGCCCCCACCAGGGCTTCTGCTCTCCCAACCCCAATATTCTCCCAGGACCACAGTTTTAGAACAGAAGTTGAAGGTTTCGTACATGAATGTAGATGGAATAACGAATAAATATGAGGAGTGGCATGAAAGAATCAATGAGAAGTCCCCAGACATCATAGCAGTCACAGAAACGAAACTCACTGAGACAACAGATGCAATCTTCCCACTGGGATATCAGATCCTGAGGAAAGACAGGAGGAGAGGGGGAGGAGGGGTTGCACTGCTCGTAAAAAACCGATGGAAATTTGAGGAAAAGGGAGACATGGACGACATTGGAGAAAGAGAATATGTACATAGTAGGTACACTTCAGTCTGGGGAGCACAAGGTAGTCATTACAGTGATGTATAATCCACCACAGAACTGCAGGAAGCCAAGAGAGGAATATGAAGAGAGCAACAGAACAATGGTGGACACACTGGCTAGGTGGCAAGAAGAGCTTACTCGAGCAGAGCAAAGTTACTGGTTATGGGCGACTTCAACCACCGGGAGATCGACTGGGAAAGCCTGGAGCCACATGGGGGTCCCGAAACATGGAGAGCCAAGATGATGGATGTGGTACTAGAAAACCTCACACACACACACACACACACACACACACACACACACACACACACACACACACACACACACACACACACACACACACACACACACACACACACACACACACACGCACACACACACACTCACTCTCAGGAGGCAGGAACCATACATAGCTTTAAGACGAGGTATGACAAAGCTCAGGAAGCAGAGAGAGAGAGAGAGAGAGAGAGAGAGGATCTAGTAGAGATCAGTGAAGAGGCGGGGCCAGGAGCTGAGCCTCGACCCCTGCAATCACAATTGGGTGAGCATACACACATTATATATATATATATATATATATATATATATATATATATATATATATATATATATATATATATATATATATATATATATATAAACTGTTGCTGCTGCCTCTGTCAAATGCTTCAAGTACACCCGAAAACACATCTGATAGTTGCCTTGCTAATTCTTTCAACTTAAAGAAATATACTATATTAGAAAGTAATGTGAATATTAGGAAGAGAGATTAATTAATAGTCTTATATATAAGTTCTTAACTAATATACGTATAGTTGTTGCCGTCGTCTAGCAGTGAGAGGAGCGATTCTCATTGCTAAGGTCCAGAGATCAAGACCCAGGATTAAAAAATAAAATTAAATTTGCTCCTATTTTCATTGCACATTACCAAATCCCAAGATACACTGTGAAAGTTACACTGTGTGGAAGACAGGTCTTCCACACAATGATTTACATATACACATACGTACATATTTTATATAAAAAAAAGAGTGAAATGTCGAAGTTATTACACTTCTCATTTTCGCTAACACTTGATATATTGTGAAACTTTAACTGATATGTAGGATGGTTGGTAGGTAGGGAGAAGGAAAGATAACCAGTAATTCTTTCAAAGTGAGCCTACTGATCGATGTTGACAGGACCTCCACATAATGATTCCCACAGTAATATGTACATATTTAAAATAAACACTCAAATTCCAGTCTTTACACTTATCATAGTGAGTAACAGTATTTAACTTGTTATGAGGGTTTGACTGATAGGCAGGAAGGTGAGTAGTGTGGAAAATAATTTCAAAATATTATACTGTGAAAATAAACCTGATTAAAAGTGTATTTTTAAAAGAAGAGAATGGAGCCGACAGGGAGGCTCTGCGCCTGCGCAGACACTCACCATTGCTGTTTGAACTGGTCAACAAAAAGTTAGTGAAATCGGAAGAATTTTTCGTGCTCTAGAGGTCAAAATTGGGCTGACACCTCTCATATAGGAGCCAAAATTGTTGGATGTGTATTCCTGCATAATTTGAGTATCAGGCGACAGGACAGGACAACTCCAGGAACCTCAGATAAGCTGTCTAATTTATGTTTAAATTCTGGCCAGTAAATTTTTCATAAATGTAGGCAAAAGGGGGGGGGGGTCCTGTACATGACACATTAATCTCCAGTCAAATTGGTGAGTGTTATTAAGATATTTTCCTTCTGTTATGTAAATGTGTGTATATATAATCCTTTTTTAATTTTAATATACAGTCCACAAATTTATATATTTACCAGTATTTCTGGTGATACATATTTCATTTGTAAGTAATATGTCCAGAGCAACTTGTGGATATGACAGTGGTAGGTATTGAAGGGGGACATTTTTTGCGACCTAGGTGTTCCAAATTCCTACTTGTCTAACTGATAAATAATAATTATCTTTGTTCATTTACTCTTATGTACATAATGATACATTCAGATAAATGCAATTTATTCACATTTAATTTGCCCGTTGGTCCTTCTTGAACCGGAGGTAATTACTGAAGTCATTAATTAGTTAATTACTTAATAATTATATGTGAAATGACAGAAGGAGGTGGATGTTAAGTTCACAAATTTACTTAATGTGTAGTGGATTATAATTATTACAATATTAATTTTGATAAGCTAAGCTCAAGGGTGGCTAAAGATTATATTAATGTGTATAATATTAATTTTGCTATGCCAAATTCTGGCAAGGATTTATATTAATTGTATAATATTAATTATGATAAGTCAAGTCTGGCTAAGTTTATATTAATTTGTATAATACTAATTTGATAAGACAATTCTGGCCAAGATTTATATCAGTGTATGTGTAATTGATAAGCCAAGTGTTGCTAATTATATTAATGTGTATAATATTAATTTTGCTATGCCAAATTCTGGCAAGGATTATATTAATTTGTACAACATTAATTTTAATATGCCAATTCTGGCCAAAATTTATATCAGTGTATGTGTAATCGCTAAGCTCATGTACATTTAAAATTTATATTACAATTTTTTATATGTAATTGCTAAGCTCAAGTAGCTAGGATTTATTCAAAGGTAAGTTGTATCAGTGTTGTAAGTTGTACTATTTACCTTTATAAAGTGCATAATTTAGTACATAATCAGTGTTATTAATTAAGTTGAATTTAATGCATTGCATCATGGCTGAAAATGAGGAAATTAATATAGAAGAAAAACATATGGAATATAGAGCAAAAAAAGCATCACTGCAAGCTAGAAAAAGGCATGTAACAAAAGCATACAATAAATATTTGGAATTAATGAATCAAGAAACTGTGAATACTGATGATTTAAAATTGTATTTAGATGCTTTGGGGAGTAGATACGATTCATACAAATTATATTACAACAAATATGAAGGAGATTTGTTAGCAAACTGTGTAGATGAGACTGAAGTAGATCTTCTGATTAATCAGTATTATGAATTAGAGGAAAAGATTCTTTCTTGTAAAAGTCAGGCCTTGAATAAATTAAAATGTGTAAACCAGGCAGTTAATCAGTCTGCTCCAACAAATAATATGTCTTTGTCAAAACTCCCAGAATTATGTTTACCTGTGTTTAATCCTGGAGAAAACTGGGAGGAATTTTGGTCAATTTTTAAAGCAGCTGTGCATGACAGGAGTGACCTAGCCTGTGTAACTAAATTATTTTACCTCAAAGGACAGGTAAGAGGAGATGCTCACATACTCATACAAGCCTTTCCCAATGTACATGACTCTTACAAGGAAGCAGTTGACTTGTTGAAGGTCACTTATGGTAATATAGAACAAAGTAGGTTGGATCAAGTGAATATCATTGTTAATTTAAAATCTCCAGATCACACTTACAAAGGTTTACAGCAGTTTAGAGTTAAACTGGAGAGCACTCTCAAATCTTTAAGTAATAAATATGATCTGAAGGAATCAGACTGGTTATTGAGTGCCATGGTACAGAATAAATTAAGCTGTAAAACTCTTGAATGGCTCTCGAACAAATATCACAAAGGTTATTTTGGTCTGGAGGAAATAAGACTAGGTGTACAAGAATTAATTGTGCAGTTGCAGACCAGCCAATTAACTCATTTTGAAGATGCAACACATAATAACTCTAAGGTATCTGTCAAGTTTTACAAAGGAAAAAATTATCCCAATGGTAATAATAAAATTTCATTTCCTAAAAAGAGTTGCATAGGTGCATATCAAGTAGCAGGAATCAGAAATAATGATTCTCCACAAGTTAAGAAGAATAAGTACCCTCCTAAGGGTAGCCCAGTTAATAAAAAAAACAGTCAAAGAAAAGATAGATTGTCTTTTCTGCAAGGGTACTCATTTTTCTAAGAAGCATACAATTCATGGAATGATAAAGTTGAAAGATTGGAGGAACTTGACAGATGTATCAGGTGTTTAGGTAATGACAATATAAAGGACTGTCATGCCAAATTAAACAACTGTTATCAATGTCACGAACGAAGATACCATATAGTCATGTGTGAAGGTCTGTATGATAATGTTGATAATAATGATAATGTTGACAATCTTGACACAACAGTGGCTAATGTAAAAATTGCTGCAAATGTTAATAATGATGGTTTTGCTGAAGTAGCCTTACCTGTGTTACAGGTAAAAATTGATGATAAAAGGCATAAATCAAAAAATGTAAATGCATTATTGGACCAGGGATCCCAGCGTGCTTTCATAAAACGTAAATGTCTTGATGGTATGAAAGTACAGATGGGAGATCCCACAACTTTAAAATTATCTGGTTTTCTCTCGGATAAAAGGGCTCAAATGTATGACACTGTTTATGTAACTGTCAGGTTGGGCAATGAGAAAAAAACGTGTTAATGCAGTAATTGTAGATAGATTTCCAGATAAAATATCTACAGTAGGACTTAGTAAAGCTACATAGAGACTTTCACATAATGTAAATTTAGCACCTTCTGGTGTAAGTGATGATTCTGTAGGCCCAATAAATATTTTGACAGGTAGTGACTATTATGCCTCCTTTGTAAAGGGTATGGTAAAGAAATGTGGTGTCACCCTTTTAAAGACTGTTGGAGGCTATGTAATGTATGGTAGGATTCCTCGTAATAATAATTCATGACTAGAGGAAACTACAAATACCATAACTGTGTGTCTTACTTATGAAATCGTGCCCCAGTAAAATTCTTCCACAGAGGATGGTGTTGAGAAAGTGCATAAATTGTGGGAATTAGACAGCATTGGAATAAATGTAAATGAAGAAAGTCCAGACGATTCTTTTACTCAGGAACAATACCTGAGAGATGTAAAATTTGAATCTGGACAATACTGGGTACGACTTCCGTGGAGACTGAACCATCCAGAATTGCCCACTAATTACAGAATGGCATATGGAAAATTAAAGGCTCAGCTCCGCGAACTGAGTAAGACATCAGAGTTGTTAACTGCCTATAATGATATAATTGCTGAGCAGTTAATTAATAAATTTATGGAAGAGGTACCTCCTGAGCAAGCCAAAATTTGTGGTCACTATTTGCCACATCACGGAGTGAAGAAGGATTCTAAGACCACTCCTTTGAGGATTGTGTTGAATTGTAGTGCCAGGAGTAACAAAAATGTACCTAGTTTAAATGACTGTTTGATGACAGGTCTGTCACACGGAAAATTAGATTTTTTTTATTATCACACTGGCTTTGATTCCTACCAAGGCAGGCCTGAAAGAAAAAAAGTAAAATTGCTTAGTTTCACTCACCCATCACCACCCTATAACACACCATAGGTTTTAAACTGCACATTATCAACTTTAGTGAGTAACTGCATTTCAATTTATGACTGTCTCTGTTGTCTTCTAATCCTTTCATAATGTTATTTATTTACAACCAATAAGACTGTATTGTAAAACTATTTAACTATTCACTGGATTTGTAACATTGTTTAATAGCTGGAAGTCCAAGCTCCCCTGCACATACAAAACTCCTCTTTACTCCCTCTTCTCTCTCTTCCAATCTCCTTTTCCTAGGCTGACCTCGCCTCCTGCCTTTCCTTCTACTACAGACTGATACATTTAGTTATTCTGTTTTTGCCTATTCTTCTTTGGCATGTCCGAAACTACCTCAACAACTCCTTCTCAGCCTTCTCTGACAGTTTTGTAATCCTGCAATTTCCTCCTAATCTCTCCAAATTCACACTTTCTGCATTATATTCACACTACATTGTCGTCAGACACGACATTCCACTGTCAGCCTTCTCGCAAAAATATCTATCACCCATGCTTCACACTCCATATAAGAGCGTTGGTAAAACTATACTTACATTCCCTGTCCCATGACAAAGTTCTTTGTTCCACACAGACTCCTATGCACCACTCACTCTTTCTCATCAATTCTAAGGATTCACCCTCATCTTTCATAGACCCATCCGCTGAAACACGTCCACCCCAAAATCTGAATACATTACCTCCTCCATACTTTCCCCCCCCCAATCTGATATTCAATCTTTCATCCCCTTAATTTTTTTGTTATCCTCAAAACCCCAAATTTCCTTTCCTGTATTCCCTTTTAAATTTTTTCTTTTGCACACCCTACCAAATTCATCCACCAATCTCGAAACTTCTCTTCAGAATCCCCCCAAGAGCACAGTGTCATCAGCAAAGAGAGTTGTGACAACTCCCACCCGTGTATTCCCTTTTCTTTAACCCAGCCCCTTTTCCAAAACCCCCGCATTTACTTCTCTTTAAACCCCACTTTTTATTAAACTACGGTGACATCACACATCCTTTTTCTAAGGTTTTTCTTTTTTTAAAATTTCTTCCCCCCTTTTTTCCTTTCATACTAACTTGAGCCTCATTTTCTCGTAAAAAACTTCACTGTTTTTTAAACTTAACCCCTTACACCATACATTTTAAAATTTTCCCCATTGCCCCTATCCAACCCTTTTTATACGCCTTTTTCCCAAAAAATAAAAGCCAAAAAAGACCCTTTTTAGCCCTTTTCTAAAAACTTCCAATTTTTATTTTCACCCGTAAACACCCCGGGGTTACACACCCCCTTCCTTTTTTTTAAAACCCTTTCCTTTTTATTCCAAACCCATTCTCCTTTTTACTCTTTTTTAATTAAAAACTTACCATACATTTTTTTAAAAGGATATTTTCAGATTTTTCCCCTTTTAATTTTGGGGTTTTTATTCCCCTTTTCCCTTTTTAAAAGGTGGAATTATGCAGCCTTTGAACCTAGGGGGACCTTTCCCCTTTCCAAAATTTATTTAAAAAAATTCAACCCAAATACTAAAACTATATCCCCACCTTTTTTTAAATTTTTTTTTTTACCCCTTTATTTACCCACGACAAACTTTTTTCCCCCACACCCCAAAATGGTTTTTTCCCCATCCTAAAGATGTTTTTCCTTTCCTTTTTTCCCATATAGAAATCCAAACCTTTTTTATTTCATGCAACATTTTTTTAAATTTTTTTAAAAATATTCCTCCATCCCTTTTCCCCAAAACCTTCCCAACCTCCTCCCTTTAAAAACCCCCTCCTATTTTTTAACTGACAAATCCATTTGGGTTTTTCAGGGGCTAACTTGTTAATCTCACTCCAAAACTTTTTCTTATTTTCAACAAAATTTATTGATAGCATCTCACCCACTCTCTCATTTGCTCTCTTTTTACATTGCTTCACCACTCTCTTAACCTCTCTCTTTTTCTCCATATACTCTTCCCTTCTTGCATCACTTCATTAAATTAAATTTCAGAGTGAAGCATTATGCCTTTACGGCTGACATAAGTAAAGCTTTCCTAAGAGTGGGTTTACAAGAGGCTGACCGGGATTGTACGCTCTTCTTATGACCTGAGAATCCTAGTGACCCACTTAGCCCTCTGAAAACCTTTCGCTTTAGGAGCATATTATTTGGTGCTACATCCAGTCCATTCCTACTTCAAGCGACGATAAATGCACACCTTAAACGTATGGGAAGTCCATTGAGTAAAGTAATGAGCTAACAATTTTATGTGGACAATTTCCTGGGTGTGACGTCAACTGAAGAGGAACTGTTAATGACTTATGGGGAGACTAATAAAATAATGCAAAGTGCAGATATGCCTCTGAGGGAATGGAATAATAATTCGTCCAAATTAAAGGACAAAATAAGTCAAGATTTCCCTGGAGATGAAGTGCCAAAGTGTAGTAATGTATTGGGTTTAATTTGGGATACTGAGAGAGATTTGTTAATGTTAAAACCTAATAATTATAGTATGCCCAATAAATTAACTGAGAGAGTTTTGCTTGCTGAAGTTTCCAAATGTTTTGATCCACTAGGTTTAGTGTCACCCCTTACTATAAGAGGGAAATTATTAATACAGGAAGCATGGAAACTTAAATGTGCTTGGGATGAAATTTTACCTGAGGAATTCATTAACAGGTGGGATGAATTAATTGGTGATTATGAAAAAATTCCAATGTTGGAGTTCACACGCCAGGTGGCCAATCCAAATTGGAAAAATGTACTCCACATTTTTTGTGATGCTTCAGAATTGGCATATGGAGCAGTTGCTTACATTCAATGTAATAGTGTTATTTCTCTTGTTATGTCTAAGGCTAAAGTGTCTCCAATTAAATCATGTACCTTACCTCAGTTGGAATTAACAGCCATTTATGTAGGTGTCAAATTAGCTAATTATATCAGAAATAAGTTGCAGGAGATAAATATTAGCGACACTGTAATTTGGTCTGATAATGAGGTATCCTTACAATGGATTCATAATGGAAACAGTAAAATTGTGTACATACAAAACAGAGACGCTGAAATTAATCAGATGCAAGAGAAGTATAATAGTTTAGGTCAGCATATGTTAACATTTAATCATATACCTGGTGAGGAGAATCCAGCTGATTTCTTGTCTCGAGGTTTAACTTATGCTAAATTTGTAAATGCAGTATCATGGTTTAAAGGACCGAGCTGGTTGGTAAATAAAGCTAATTGGCCTGTACAAAAGGCGTATATTGCTCCTGTTGAAATTACTGTGATCACTGCTCCAATAGTTTATCCTCCCTTAGCCATTGATATAAACAGGTATTCCTCTTTACCCAAACTAATCAATGTAACTAAATTGGTGTTTAAATTTCTAAACAAGATGAATCGCTTATATAAATTTTCACATCCTCTTGAATATTGGATAAAGAGGGTACAAGAAGAAATCTATGGAAATGAGATTAAATTGATGATGGAAAGGAAAAATTGTGAAAGGTTCTATAATAGAGAAATTGGGGCTGTATTTAGGGAACAATGTAATTAGGTGCAGAGGCAGGTTACAAAATGCTGAATTGGGTGATTATGCTAAACACCCTATCTTACTGCCCAAAACTCATCATCTAACAAATTTGATTGTTCTAAATGCCATAAAAATGTAATGCATGGTGGGGTACAAGATACCTTAAATTGTATTAGGGAAACTTTCTGGATTCCACAAGGACGGCAAAGTGTAAAAAGGGTGATTAAATCTTGTGTAATATGTCGCCGTGTGGATGCCAGATCCTATAGGTACCCAGGTCCTCCACCATTGCCAAAGGAGCATGTATAATTAGTGAAACCATTTGATGTAACAGGTGTAGACTATAGTGGTCCAATAATTTTAACAGGTACTTCAAATGGTGTTCCACTGAAAGTGTATGTTTGTTTGTTCACCTGTACTGCTACTAGGGCAGTTCATTTAGAAGTGGCACAGGACTTGTCTGCAGAACAGTTTATGCAGCTGTTTCGAAAATTTGCAGCTAGGAGATCCTGTCCGAGACTGATGATTTCGGATAATGCCACAAATTTTGTAGCAGGTGCTCAACACTTGATAAAATTAAATAATAGTAACGATGTTCAATCTCTGTTAACCCAGCAAGGGTGTACCTGGAAATTTATTACTCCTAGAGCCCCTTGGCAGGGGGTCTGTACGAAAGACGTATAGGCACAGTGAAGCGGTGTCTCCGTAACGTACTACACCGGAAGAAAATTAATTTGGAAGAATTCCGTGCAGTGTTAGCGGAAGCGGAGAATCGTATAAATAATAGGCCTCTCTCGTACATGAGTGATACACCTGATGCAGATGTATTAACACCTTCTCACCTAATATGTGGAAGGAAACTGGAAGCTGCCCCTGTCTATAGAGATAATCCGGAAGAAAGTGATGAAGATTACAATGATACGGCAGTGTTGTGTAATAAATTTAAAGTGTTAAATAAAGTAATTGATCATTGGTCTAATGTGTGTGGCATAAGGAATATCTTCTTACACTACGTGAACACTTTTATGGTGCGACAGAGGCAGTAAATCGACAGACCATTCAACCAGGTGATGTTGTGTTAATTGACACTGAACAACATCGAACATTGTGGCCTCTGGGCAAAGTATTGACATTGTACCCAGATGCACAAGGTGTTGTCCTGAATGTCAAAGTGTTGTGTCGTGGCCAGGAAAGTTTATGCACAATTAATAAATTGATTCCCTTGGAATTAAATGACATTCAATCAAATGTAAATGAAAATCTAAGGGAAAGTGACACGAGTGATATGGAAGGTAACACTGACCAAGTGATGCAGGAAGAGGAAATCGTAGTAAGACCTACTAGGAGAACAGCCATTCAAGCCAGAACCAGCTGGAATCGTCTCCTAAAGGAAGGAGTAATTTGAGTAGTTTAGCAATGACCTCCGCCTGGCCGCAGTGTGGAAAATAATTTCCCAATATTATACTGTGTAAATAAACCTGATTAAAAGTGTATTTTTAAAAGAAGAGAATGGAGCCGACAGGGAGGCTCTGCGCATGCGCAGACTCTCGCCATTGCTGTTTGAACTGGTCAACAGAAAGTTAGTGAAATCGGAAGAATTTTTCGTGCTCTAGAGGTTAAAATTGGGCTGACACCTCTCATGTGCATTCCTGCATAATTTGAGTATCAGGCGACAGGACAGGACAACTCCAGGAGCCTCAGATAAGCTGCCTAATTTATGTTTAAATTCTGGCCAGTAAATTTTTAATAAATGTAGGCAAAAGGGGGGGGGGTCCTGTACATGACACATTAATCTCCAGTCAAATTGGTGAGTGGTATTAAGATATTTTTCTTCTGTTATGTAAATGTGTATATATAATCCTTTTTTAATTTTAATATACAGTCCACAAATTTATATATTTACCAGTATTTCTGGTGATACATATTTCATTTGTAAGTAATAGGTCCAGAGCAACTTGTGGATATGACAGTGGTAGGTATTGAAGGGGGACATTTTTTGCGACCTAGGTGTCCCAAATTCCTAGTTGTCTAACTGATAAATAATAATTATCTTTGTTCATTTACTCTTATGTACATAATGATACATTCAGATAAATGCAGTTTTCCACATGTATGTTAGAGGTAACTTCCTAATCTTGAATGGTAAGCCTGCTTGTTTGTGTCGGCAGGTGCTCTAAACAATGATTTTACCCTTCTATATAAGTACTTATTTCAATAACTTACATTTCTAAGTGTCAAATTCTTTGTTCGTCACATTATTGCTAACAATTTTTGATATGTTATGAGAGTTTGACCGATAATTAGAAAGGTAGTGACGAGGGCAGGTAACCACGTAATTCTTTTAAGTTAGGCCTATTGATCGATGTTGAGAGATCCTCTAGAGTCTGTAGAAGGTTGAGTGGGTGGGAGGGGACGGGAGGCACGACGATAAAAATAATAATAAAACTGTCTGGTGACTAAGACACTGCAAAAAAAAAGTTTTTACTAGAGCAACATTGTATCAGCAGAGATTCCAGGGAAGCGTTTTACCTTACTGTTGGCGTTTTGTCATTCCTCTGTGATATAACATGCTGAGAAATGCAATATCAAGTACCGATTTCTAAAATTAAGGCAATATTTTGTGTGCGAGACAAGAATCTATGCAAGTTGCTGAAAAAAACGTGAACAATTCTCGTCCTGTTTAGTTTCAAAATCGGACAAGGAAAGAAAGGAGAGAGAGGGGCTGTGGGGAGAGGGGAGGGTTAGAACTGCCGGCAGAAGGAAATTGGATGGCGGTGAGTTGGCAATGATGAGAAACTCCTGAGGTCAGGTGATCCAGAGAAGTTGTATTTTTCCACTTCAATTCTTACGAAGCCTCTCTTCTTAACCCCTTCCCTTCTCCCCCTTCCGTCGCCCCCTCCCATCACACCAATACTACAGCATAACTCCCAGGCTCTCCGTTATAATTTCACCTCACTTTTGTTTTTGGTGGATGTGATAACCTTCCGTAAGGTTAACCTAACCAATTGAGGTAATGCAAAAATAATATTTATGAATAAATCCCTGTATTACTTCTGGCTAACTTAATTCACCTAACTAGAAATGCATATAAAAAAAGGAAATCTTAAGTAGATAGCTGTTCTAGACTGTCTTGTGTGAGTATTACCCAGGTAATCTTCAATTGATGTTATAATCATGATGAAGCTCTAAAGCTTCAAGGGTCATAGAGAACCTGAGAAAGGGAGGTAATCAAGTATGAATGAGGAAGAGAAGGGTAATTTTAATTCCACTGGATCAAGAGCATTTCATCAGCATCAAGGTCCCTACCTGCCTTGAAGGCAGGTAACCAGAAGGTCTTGATGCTGTGTATTATGTGTGTGCTTGCAGTACTAGCTATGATATTCTGAAAGAATGGTTCACTCGTGTGATGTGTGGGTTTGTGTACCAGTTGTGGTACACTGAACACTCGTGTGATATGTATGTCTTGTGTACCAGTTATGGTACTCTGGAACAACGGTTCACTGGAACAATGGTACAATTGTGAGATATATAGATTTTAGTGTCTAAATTTCTTTTCTATTGTTTATCATATGGAATTAATTATTCTCGTAGTTTGTCGGAAGAAATGGGATTTTATATTTTTAATTTAACCCGAGGCTTTCTACTGATATACTAGTCCACTGATTCAACTCTTAAAAAATGTGTAAAGAATGAGGGGAGGTGCGAGGGGTGGAGGTGAGGGAAGAGAGTGAGGGGTGAGGAGGGTGTGAGGATGAGAGGAAAGAGTGTGAGGGGTGAGAATAGGGAGGGTTTGAGGGGTGGGTGATAGATGGGTGTGTGTGTTCTGCCTGGGACACCATCCTGCTTCTGATTCTATTAAAGATTTAATTTCCTTGTGTCGCTCAGCGGACAACAAAGGTCATTTGTTTTCTTATCGAAAGCAGAGAATATTAAGTAGTTTGTGTGTGTGTGTGTGTGTGTGTGTGTGTGTGTGTGTGTGTGTGTGTACTTACCTATTTGTACTCACCTATTTGTGGTTGTGGAGGTCGATTCGTAGCTCCTGGCCCTACCTCTTCACTGGTTGCTACCAGGCCCTCGTCTTAAAACTATGTATGGTTAGTGCCTCCACTGCGTCACTTTCTAGGTTATTCCACTTCCTGACAACTCTATGACTGAAGAAATACTTCCTCATATCCATTTGACTCATAGGAGTCTTCAACTTCCAATTGTGACCCCTTGTTTCTGTGACCCATCTCTGGAACATCCTGTCTTTGTTCACCTTGTCAATTCCTCGCAATATTTTATATGTCGTTATCATGTCTCCGCTAACCTTCCTGTCCTCCAGTGTCGTCAGGCCAGTTTCTCTTAATCTTTCTCAGTAGGACAATCCCCCTTAGCTCTGGAACTAGTCTTGTTGCAAACCCATGCACGTTCTCTAATTTCTTGACGTGCTTGACCAGGTGTGGATTCGATACCTGTGCTGCATACTCCAATATGGGCCTGACGTAAATGGTTCACATTCTTGAACGATTCCTTACTGAAGTATCAGAACGCTATTCTTAGGTTTGCCAGACACCTGCATGCTGCAGCAGTTATCTGACTGATGTGTGCCTCAGGAGAAGAGATGTGATCGGTATTATACTCACACGAAGATCTTTTTCCTTGAGTGAGGTTTGCAGTCTTTGGCCATCTAGACTATACTCTGTCTGCGGTCTTCTTTGCCCTTCCCCGATCTTCACGACTGCATTTGGCGGGGTTAAATTCAAGGAGCCACTTGCTGGACCAGGCTTGTAACCTGTCCAGGTTTCTTTGCGGTCCTACCTGATCCTCGACCGATTTAATTCTCCTCATTAACTTCACATCATCTGCAAACAGGGACACTTCTGAGTCTATCCCTTCCGTTATGTCATTCACATTTACCAAAAACAGTACAGGTCCTAGGACTGACCCCTGTGGAACCTCTCTCGTCACAGGCCCCCAGTCTGACACCTCGTCACGTAACATGACTCATTGTTGCCTCCCTGTCAGATATTCTGTGATCTATTTTAGTGCCTTTCCTGTTATGCGTTCCTGATCCTCTAGCTTTTGCATTAGCCTCTTGTGAGGAGTTGTGTCGAATGCCTTCCTGCAGTGCAAGAAAATATCTTACATCTGTTACCTTGTAATAAATCTCCAGTAGGTTTGTGACAAGATTTTCCTTCCCTGAAACCGTGCTGGTTGTCATATATAAGCATGTTTCTTTCTAGGTGCTCCACCACTTTCCTCCTGATGATCTTCTCCATGACTCTACATACTATACATGTCAGTGATACAGGTCTGTACTTTAATGTCTCGTGTCTGTCTCCTTTTTTAAAAAAAATGGGACTACAGTTACCATCTTCCATACCTCAGGTAGTTGCCCAGTTTCAATGGATGTGTTGAAGATTTTTTGTTATTGGTACTCAGAGCATCTCTGCTCATTCTCTAAGGACCCATGGAGAGATGTCTGGTCCCACCGCTTTTGAGGTATCAGGTTCATATAGCAGCTTTTTCACCTCCTCGGTTGTGTGTATTTCATCCAGCACTTGTTGGTGTACCTCCCTATTCTGAATTCTTGGAGTCCTATCTGTCTCCACTGTAAATACTTCTGCAACTCTCATGTTGAGCTCCTCACATACCGCTTGGTCGTTTCTTGTGAACTGTCCGCCTTCCTTCCTCAGCCTGATTCCCTGGTCCTTGACTTATTTTCCTCCTGATGTGGCTATACAACAGCTTCGGGTCATACTTGACCTTTGATTCTATGTCATTTTCGTATTGTTGCTGAGCCTCCCTTTTTATCTGTGCATATTCGTTTCTGGATTTTCAGCTAATCTCTATTTTTCTGGGTCCTTTGTTTTCTGTACTTTTTCCATTATCTAATAAACTTAGTTTTGGCCTCCCTACACCTTTGGGTGAACCAATGACTCGTTCTGGTCTTCCCATGATTTCTGTTTCGCTTGGGAACTATTACAAACACTAATTTCTTGTTACAACATCTCCACACAAGTAGAGTGTATTTTTATTTCATGAGCCTGACATCAGTGTAGTAACATAAGAGTTTGGGATGCAAAATAAACAAAAATTTACCATCTTTACTATAACAATATTTGAAATAAAAACAATCTTTGGTATAGATATATATATCCTAAAATAATTATAATTTCACACCGTGTCACCTGACACTCACGGGGTACAGACGACACCCTTTTCAGGGTTATAACACTCCTTCTCTACCGTGTCATACGACACCCTTGTCTCTGCATTATAACACACCATCTCTACTGTGTCCACATGACACCCTTGTCTCTGTTATAACACTCCTTTTCGTCTGTGTCACACGACACACCATCTCTCCGCGCTATAATACTCCCTTCTCTCGGTATCGCCCGTATGGCGTCTTTCTTCTCAGAGGCCAGCCTGGCAATACACACCGGTAGAATCAGCCGGAGGCCAGCAAGGTCCACTGAGGCCAGTGAGGCCCGTAGGTAGAAGTCCGCAGAAGAGGCCAGTAAAACTGCGGCCATAGGCCCACAGGTAATAGAGTCCATCAAGGCCAACAGGCAACCAAGTTCTGAGGCCCACGATAGCTGAAGCCAGCAGACTAAGCGAGGCCCGCAGGTAACTGAAGTCTGCAGAGATCTGAGTGACCAGCAAAACTGCGGCTAGAAGGCCCACAGTTGACTGAAGTCAGCAGTGAGTCAATAGGCATCACGATGTGCTCCATGAGGCAGTCTGGTGAACACTTGCAGTAAGGCCGGCTCAGCAGTCCCCACATTGGGTTTGATGACGTACCCAGTGGTATTGCAGGCCGGCAGGTTAACAGTCTACCCACTAGTTTGGTAGGAGGCCACAACAGGAACAAACCTCTCCTCTGCCTCCTTGCATTTTGTTTTCACATATTCCATCATTTCTTTTACTAGTTTTCCTGCCAATTTTCTCTCCCATTGAATGTCTTGCAGGATGTTCCTCATGCCTGTGTAGTCCCCCCATATGTAGTTTGATTTTCCTGTCCTATTCCTGCTACCCTCTCCACTTGTAGCTCAAATATGTAATCAAAGCACAGAACTACATGATCACTAGCTCCAAGGGGCCTTCTTATGTGATATCTTCGATGTCCAAATTATTCAAGGTGAATACTAGGTCCAGTGTTGCTGGGTCATCCTTACCTCTCTCTCTGACAGTGTCTCTAACATGTTGATGCATTTGCTGCCTGGATGAGGTAGAGTGCAGTCGTGCTTTGCACCCCTCTGCTGTTTACCCAGACAAGCTACTCAGAAAACAATATGGTGCTAGGTGTGCGCCGGAGAGTGAATACTGTGGGCATCAAGCTCATTAGTGGGGCTTTAACGCCTACGTCAGCCGAGGTGTTATTGCCCAAAATTATAAGAGAGACATACGGCATCAGGAATGAGGATTTATATGGAGTGGCACTAAATGGTGTTTATAGAATATTTGTGAGTGCTAACAGCTCAAGTGTAAGAGGCGTTGGTGGATCGTTTCCAAGATGTCAGCATTAACATAACGCCGGCATTGAGGGTCAGGTTGATGGATGTATCAAGACACTATTCATGGGTCAAGCTCTGTAACGTGCCTTTTGAGGCTGATGAAGCGGATATCAGAAGTGTTTTCGAAAGATATGGGACTGTACATCTAGCCCAACCTGGAAAATGGGTAAAAGGAGCTTACACAGGATTTCCAGAGGGTACCTTCAATCTTAAGATGACGGTGAGACATTCTATACCCTCATATGCATATCTCGAGGAGTTTAAAACCCAGGTAATGGTGGCGTATGCCGGGCAGAGGCGTATGAGCCATCTATGCGGCGAAAATGACCATATGGCGGCAGATTATGGCAAGCGGAATTGGGCTCCTGGGCTGGCAAGAGGCGGAGCACCTGCGAAAACGGTGCCTGAGGAAGAACGGAGGCAAGGAGGAGGGCATGGTCGCATTAGGAGTGAAAAGATGGTGGCTCCTCCTGTGGAATCAGAAGGGGACGTGGAGATTCATGAATCTCCCAGCCCATTGACAGTACAGTTGTCGAGTGAGGAGGTGCAAGTGGGCACAGAAGTGAAAGCTATCGAGGAGTTGGCGATGGTGTTACAGGCTATGTTACAGTCTACTGAGGTGGAGAGTTGCAGGGAGCAGGAACCTGGGCTCGGGGTGGAAGGAGGTGTGTGCGGTAGGAGGGAGGACCAGGTGGCACCTGTGATGGACAGTGCGGTTGCCATGGAAGGACATGGAGGCGAATTCAGGGTGGTAGAGGTGGAAGTTCATTGTGAGGCCTCCCAGGACACAGACATGGAGATGGAAGGAGCATCGAGGAAAAGGGTGGTGGTGTCACATTCGGACGATGTTCTGACGCCGGCACAAAGGCCAGGGAAAAAGGCATGGGGTTATGGTACCCAGAGTGACTCTAAGAGAGGGCCACAACAGAAGGGGGGGATGGTTGGGAAGGAGAGTGGAGTACTTGGCAAAGGCAATACCCAGGGGAATAGTCAGAAAGGGAAGAGTATTGAAATGAGGTGGGGAGGGAGACCTTAAACTGGCCTCAGGTGTGTAACAATAAATACTAATGGTTTGTGTGATGGTGTAAAACGTGAGTACTTAATCGCTCCTCTTCCCTCCTGTGTTTATATCTTACCCTAACTGCCTCCTCTTTTAGTTTATAAACCTTCACCTCTCTCTTCCCTGATGCTTCTATTTTCCTTGTATCCCATCTACCTTTTACTCTCAGTGTAGCTGGTGTAAAGTACGTAATCCAACAAACTACTGTCATTTCGCCCTACATCATATCTTGTATACTTATTTATCCTCTTTTTCTTAAAATATGTGATCAAAGGGCTCCCATTATCATTTACACCTGGTACCCCAAACTTACCTACCACACCCTCTCTAAACGTTTCTCCTACTTTAGCATTCAGGTCCCCTACCACAATTACTCTCTCACTTGGTTCAAAGGTACATAATTCTTGAATTTACACATTCATATTCTCTTTTCTCCTTCCATAACTGATCACTCAACATTACTGCTACCCCTTCCTTTGCTCTAACTCTCTTAGATACTCCAGATTTAATCCCATTTATTTCCCCCCACAGAAACTCCCCTCCGGATGTTTTTGAATAGATATAAGGTTGATGTGGTTTTTGTGCAGGAACACAATTTTAAACTTGGTCATGAATTAGTGGTGTCTGGGTACCAGGCTTATGTGTTGCCGTCTGAGCATTTAAAAGGAGGAGTGGCAAGCCCATTTGTATTGCACAGGAAAGTGGGGGGGAGGGGGGAGAGTATAACGTGTGGAAGGATGGTGGATGGGAGAGAGAGTGGTGTTTGTGTGTGTGCATGCCCCGCCAGAAAGTGAAGTGAAAGTAAAGACGGATTTTGTGTGTGAGGAATTTTTGTATTTCTTAAGCATGTTACCGTCTGTGGCGACTGTGGGGCGGATTGGAATTGTGTAGTTAAGAGGGCAGACATGGAACCCAGAGGAGTGGGATATTTTTCTTCAGTCTTAGGGGGGCCTGTTTAGAGATCTTCAGTTACGAGATGCTTTTGGGGGAGGTAAGTGGGAGGTGAAACATACTTTTATAAGGCGGGGATACGTGACTCGTTTGGACAGGATATATTTATCTCAGATGGTTTTGGTAGAGTCTTTTAAAACCATTGAGATGGTGTCTTCCCATCCTAGGGCGGTAATGGTGGAGGTGGGGTGGGAAGCTTTGGTTCATAGGCAGGGAAGTTATTGGAAACTGAATACGATGGTTTTGGGGGATGGGGAGGGAGTGGAAGGTTTTGCAGTATTTTGGAAACAGCTCTGTGCAGAGGGAAGGACTGAAGAGGATGTGGTAGGATGGTGGGCTAGTGTGGCTAAGGTAAGAAAATGTCAGTTTTATGTGAGGGAGGGCAAATGCATTAATCAATTGCGGTATGGATTGTCAAATTATTTAGAATCTAGTTTATGGATTGCTATTCGGGGGGGGGGCGGTAGCAGGGGTTTACCCCGTGGAGGAAATACAAATGTTGAAGGACAGGATAAGGGGTTTGCAAGAAAAGCGTTTTGCAGCAGTACGGGTACAAGCGGGGTTGGATGAAGTACTCTGGGGCGACAAGCCATCGGCTTGCATGCTGTGAGGACAGAAGGTGCAACAGCAAATGACTGCAATACCGGGATTGCAAGTCATTTCTTCAGTGGGGGGTTTTCGAGATGGTCAGGTATTATGGAAAACAACGGGGATGAGTGCGTATGCAGATAGATGATTTGAGGAGTATGGGGAAAGTAGTGGGGTGGATGGTGAGGTTCTTGGGCAGGTATGTGAGTATGTGCCGTGTAAACTGGGGAGGAGTGATCGGGAGGCACTGGGTGGGGTCATTGAGGAGGAGGAAATATGGAGAGCCCTTATGGACATGAGGAAGGGAAAGGCACCCAGGATAGATGGTTTGCCAAGCGAATTTTATGTACAACACTGGGGTCTGCCAAGGGGTTTCCTAGTAAGGTTAATGAATGCCATGGAAGACGGAGGTAAGATGGGAGAATCGCAGGCAACGGTGGTGGTGGTGTTGGTCCCGAAGGGTAAAAAGCAGAGTACCCTTTGGGTTTACTGAGCCATTTCGTTGCTATGTGCTGATTATAAGCTGTTCGCGAAAATTCTTGGGAATAGGCTTAAATGTGTTGTGGGGAGGGTGGTGTTTGAGTCTTAGTTTGGGTTGCCGGGTAGGTCAATGGTCGAGGGCCACAGGACCATAAAGGGGTTCCTGGAGGACATGAAAGGGGGAAGAGGGGCATTGTTGGTATTGGATTGCAAGGGGCTTATGACAGGGTGGAAAGAGGGACTTTGCGGGATATTCTCCTCAGACAGGGGTTTGGAGAAGAAATTGTGGGGTGGGTGGATATGTTGTACTCAGGAGCGAAAGTGAGGGTGCAAGTCAATGGGTGTGTGGGGGAGGGAGTCAACATGGAGTGGGGTCTTCGGCAGGGTTGTCCAATATCACAACTATTGTTTGCATTTGTTCAGGATCCTTTTATAGGATGGTGGAGGATCGTCTAAGGAATAGGGGGGGGGGGATGGTGTACAGAAGCCTTGGCCTGGCTTGGTGGGTTATGTTGACGATACAACTATTCTGGTGTGTGAGGAGACAAGGTTAGGGGTTTTGGGGGAAGTTGTACACATGTTTGGGAAAGCTACCGGGATGAAAGTATATCTGGAGAAGTCAATGATAATGGTGCTGGGAGAGTGGGCAGGGAGATTGGAATGGGGATGTGATGTCGTGCAGCGTCAGACTGGGAGTCGGAAAATCTGTGGTGACATATATGAGGCTGACCTGAGTGCTGCAAGGGTGAACAATTCGAACAGGATGGTGGAACAGGTGCAGCGCCGTTTGGGAATACTACGACCTCACCATTTAACCCTTAGGCAAAGAGCAATTGTTATCAATGTATTATTATATAGTAAAATTTGGTTTGTTTCGGCAGTGTTGCCCTTAACAGGAACGGCGATCACGAGTATTCTTAGAATGGTGTTCAAATTCTTGTGGGGTTCAGGGTGCGACTGGTTGCAAAGGGAGGTAGTGACATTGCCGGTACATAAGGGAGGGTTGGGTTTGTTGGACTTGAGAAAGCGCATAAAATGTGTGTTCATTAAGAGGGAAGTGATGCGTGTAGGTGGATGGAGGGGGGAGGGGGCAGCTAGATAAGGTACATGATCACCTACGGAAATGATATGGGGAAGCAGAAATGAAGGAATGTGAAAATGTGTTAATTGCCTTAGTGTTAGCTAGGGAACTGGGAATAGTAAAGGTGGGAACTTTGCGTAAATTGTTAGAGGGACATGTAGTGGCACCGGTTGAAGGGATCTACCCCATGTATGAATGGGGTGTAATATGGCAAAGATTTAGTAAATTAAGTATATGACCTAGGGCCTGTGAGGTTATGTATCGCTTCCTGCATAGTATATTGCCGACGGGAGCGATGCTCCGAGATAGGAAAGTCATCGAGGGTGGGGGTGTAGCATATGCAGTGGGGAAGAGACTGCGTATCATGTTGCCTATTTTTGTGAAGGTTTGGAGTGCATCAGGGTATGGATGAGTAAGGTAGTGGCAAAGGTGGGGGTCAAGGTGTGTCGGTATTGCGAGCGTTGAGTCTTGATATGGGTGGGGTGGATGCGGGTGTGGCAAGGGGTTTAGCATATATAATCGTGGACTACATATATGTTTTGTGGGGTATGAGGGGGAAGGAGGGTAGGGAAGTGCGGAGAAGGGTATTGGCGGTGACGTTTTATCGAACTTTGTGTCACAGTAGAGACATATCTGGGAAAAGGTGGGATGAGGTTTTTTCTGAAGGTTATAGAGGACTAACAATAGTGAATTTATTGGCGTTATAACGGGATTTTAGCTGCCGGGGTGAGTATGTTGATAAAAGGGGGGGGGGGCATCAGGGGCTGACCTCCTTGGGTGTGAAGTGATGGGTGGATGTGTGCGACTGGAGGTACATGTGTGGAACTAGATGTGATGGTGTGAAAGATCTATTTTTGTTTAGTTCCCTTGAAGGAAAAGGCATAAATGACAGTTTAAATATTAACATAATATATAACATATATAACAAATACATAACTTGTATATGAAAAACTTTTCTTATATAACATGAATAATTTCATTGGAAGTGATTACGTCCCGCTTGTACTGGTCTTGCAAGTGAATTTAAACTTTCTTGAGAGGGTAATTCTTTCACTATGTTCTTTGAAATATTCAGGTTTATTTGCAATTTTTGTAACGTGTTCCTGCATCACTTTTGAAGTAATTATCTGTTATGTAATCATGTGTGAATAGGATCAGTAACCTAAATTAATATCCTTTGTATATTTATTTGTATGTACGTGCTAGAAGGCACAGCGAAAGTCTAGTCTCGTGGAATGTGTGTTAAGATTTCGCATGTTTGTATGTGGCGTGTTAGTTGTTATAAGAAGTTTGGTATGGTGTTATCTTACTAAAATCACGTTGAACCATTTGGAGAATCTTATTCATATCCTAGTCTTGTATTCTTTTAATATATTTATATATCCTAGTATTTTACCGATAATGTAGCATGTGGTGTATTTTATTGCATTTTAAAGCGTGAACTTCACGTTATGCAATGTTGTTATAAAAGCTTGAATTTCATGGTTGTTACATTAATATTAATATTAATAACATATTGCTGGGGTATATTCTTCTACTTATGAAGGTGTATGAGTATATATGAATGTAATGTTCGTATCTGTTTTTAGTCTATAATTTCATGTTTTTGTGTTTTGTTGTTCATGCATCACCAACTTTTGGCAAATACTCATTAAGTTTTTGATGAGGTCAGGGTGTGATCCTAAATTTTAGGATAATTAATGGTATGTTTCTTAGAACGGTGAATGTAAATATATTTTAATGTGAGAGGGGGGGGAGAAGCATCAGCTGTGTGTCTGCACTGGCAATAGTAATTATTTGTAAAAGGGGGGGTTTGCAGGATATGTTGTGGGTTGTGTATCTGGTTGTAATATTGCCATTATGTATAGTGTTTATTTTCTGTACTGGGATTGTGTAATAGAGGTTATTGTTAATATCCAGTATAGTTTTTATTTTTATTATACTCTTATACCTCCTTGTATTTGTTCTATGTTTTAAATAAAAATATATAAAAAAAAAAAACATGCTCCAGGTTTTCCCAGTCAATCGCCTTGTGATTGAAATTACCCATAAATAATAACTTTGCTCTCCCTATGTGAGCTCATCTGGCCACCTCGGCTAGTGTGTCTACCATTGCACTGTTGCTCTCATTGTATTCTTATCTTGGCCTCCTGCAGTTCTTGTGGCGGGTTGTACATTACTGCAATTACCACCTTACGGCCCTCAGACTGGATTGTTCCAACTAAGTAGTCCTTTCGCACATCCATCCATTCCTTCCATTTCCTCAAATCCCCATCAGTTTTTAATGAGCAGTGCAACTCCTCCTCCCCCTCTGCTCCCTCTGTCTTTCCTCAGGATTTGACAACCGGATGGAAAGACTGCATCTGTCATCATCCTGGTGAGTTTCGTTTCTGTGAGTGCCATTATGCCTGGTTATGTCTCCTTGATTCTTTCATGCCACTCCACACATTTATTTGTTATTCTGTCTGCATATGTATATCAAACCTTCAACTTCTTTTCTTAAACTGTGGTTTGGGGGTAAATTGGGGTTGCTGATGAGGAACTATTGGTGGTTGCTGAGGAGGTGGAGTTTGTGATGAAGTGGGTGGGGGCATTGGATATGGCATGTGTGTTTTGGGTTACAATGTTTGGTTGAATTGGGGTTGTCCTGGTTGGGGAGTTTCTGTAGGTGGTTGTGAGGGAGGTTTTATTTGATCTTCCTCCTGAGTCTGGGTTCTCCTGTCCATCTCCAGCTTCACCTCTCTTCCCTCCTTTCGTCTTTGTACCCACTCTTTCACTTTCTGCCTTTTTTCTCTTGTTCTGTCGCAGTCGAGATACATTCTCCGGTACTCTGAGATGTCCTTTAGTCTTGTTTTCTCCTGCAGGACCCTATTTTGAGCTGCTTCTGCCTTCAAAATCACTTTGACCAGCCAGTGTCTTCATTTTACATACCCCTCTATTCTCAGAAAATTTGCCAGTTGGGTCATGTCATCTTCTCCTATTGCTTTCATGATGTTTCCAATCATTTTTTTCTCCCCTTATCTTCTTGCTTCGTAAGTTTTTCCTTCAACTTCCAGGAGCCCATTAACAAAGACTAATCTCTCCCTTTCATTCTCCCACTGCATATCCCTATGTCTCCCCTGATTCGATTTAGTTGCCTCCATTGCAGCTTTCTCTTCTTCAATCTCTTCACTATCTGTTGTCCCTGGGCCCAGTGGTCTGTCGTTTTTCCTTCTCAGCTTTCCCTGGGCACTGCTGTGGTCTGTTAGGGCCTCTACATTTATTTATCTCTTTTATTTTCTACAGTCCCCTCAGTTGTTTCTGATGTGATCCTCTTTTATACTTAGACTCCATGATGGTCTGATGGGGCCTCTGCATACAGTTTCACTCCTTCGTTTCCTAGAGTCTTCTTGTTTGTGACTGAGTTAGCAGTTTCTGATGTCATGCCTGCATTGATCTTTAGTTCTCGAGGCTGTTCCAGATTTTTTAGTTCTTTTTCTAATCTCTGAATCTTAGCCTCTACCACTGTGACTTGTATCTCCCACTTCCTGCTCTCAACAGCTATCCTCTTTTCCATTTTCATGTTATGCTCATCTAGCTTCCTTCCCAACTCATGTTCCCTTTTCACGAGCTCTGCTACCCAATCTTCCTTCCCACACTGATCCTCCAGTCTCTTGTTTGTCCGTCCTGCTCTCTGGCAACCCATTTTTTTTATTGCCACAGAATGAAAATCTTATGTATTTCTGTGTGGTTGTTTGTGATGTGTTTGTCTGAGTGTGTACGGGAGGGGGGCAGAGGGAGGAAGAGGAGGAAGCTGGAGATAGTGCCAAAATGGGAGAGAGATGGAGAGGGGGAAAGAGAGGGAATATGGGGAGAGAGAGAGGAGAAGGGAGAAGCAACGGGGGAAAGAGAATGGGGGAAGGAGAGGGGGGAAAGAGGGAGTGGAGAGGGAGAAGAAGGAGGAGGGTGATAGAGAGAGAGAAAGAGGGAGGATCAGTGGAGGGAGTGGGAGGAGGTGGGGGAGGGTGCAAGGGAAGAGAGTGTGTGTGGGTCTGTATATATGAGAATGTGTGGGAGTGAACATGTGCATGTGTATATGCAACTATGTGAGTATGGGTTTATTGTGTGAAAAGTAGTGGGTTGGATTGTGTTATGGTGTATGAGTGTGTATGTGGAGTTTGCGTGTGACCTGACCCACACTCACCTGACCTTACACCCACCCAGCTGACCTTACACCCACCCAGCTGACCTTACACCCACCCACCTGACCTTACATACACCCACCTGACCTTACACACACCCACCTACTAGC
Organism: Cherax quadricarinatus; assembly: GCF_038502225.1. Taxonomy (NCBI): domain Eukaryota; kingdom Metazoa; phylum Arthropoda; class Malacostraca; order Decapoda; family Parastacidae; genus Cherax; species Cherax quadricarinatus. The sequence goes on from NW_027195736.1 coordinate 39,715, forward strand.
TTATGTCTTCTATGCTTCACCTGTCTGCTCGCAATGTTCTACTAGAAATTACCAATTGCTATTCGTTATTGAGTACTTGATATCCTATTCTTTATCGTACTAGGAGAATGAGATGCAGCCTGTAGCAGCCTGTAGCAGCCTGTAGCAGCCTGTAGCAGCCTGTAGCAGCCTGTAGCAGCCTGTAGATTGTCCAAGTCGATGCGATATCCTGGCGTATATCCACTTCCGTTTTTTGTCGTTATATAATATAACATAACCTATTCACTGTATTTCTTTCACTGGCCACACATTTATTTCACGTTATTATATTTCTTGGGAGACACGTGACAACGTTGCGTGGAGCACACTAGGCTGCCCACTGACTTGCGCCACCAAATATCACTTTCTAGTTCACTTATAAAATTGTGGCTCTCCCAACACTTATGTGGCTCAGGGAAACTTGTAACTCTTTTCAAGGATTGCTCACTACCCTGACCCCTGCAGTGTGTGTGTGTGTGTATGTGTGTGTGTATGCGAGAGACCACAAATCTATTACATTCAACACTGAATGGAAGACTGTAAGTAAAGATAATTCAGTAAGGATCCCAGATTTATGTTTAGCAGATGACACCTGTCATACGTAAATAAAGAAAACGAGGAGAGCTGTCAATATGACGGTTTTCTAAACACTATGTACGCTCCCCAAAGGACTTTTATTTTCTACATATAAATAAGATTGAATTTAAAAGATCTAAACTGGATGAAAAGGAGGCTTAAACGTCTTTTAGGAGAGAGAAAAAAAGGAATTTATAAGCGTATCAAGAGAAGTGAGGGTTAAGTTATGAATTAATAAATTCACAGTAAAAGGGAGGTTAAAAAAAAAGAAAGAGATAAGAAAGGCTAAATGTGACTATGACATTAAAGTTGAGAAGGCCTGAGCTTGCTACCACCTGCAGCTCACAAGACTGCCATCCCCACGAGCCCCTTTGGGGCGGGGCAGATGGCAGACCAGAGGCCTAGCTTCTCCCTACGAGCCCCGTGAGGGCGGGGAATGTGGCTAGGCCTGGGGACAGTTGGTCCCAAAGATGAGGGGGTACTTGTACCTCCTCCCATGGGAGACTTAAGTCTCGAGACACTCCCCAGATAGGGAGCCAAGGCCGGGTCACCACTACTTGGAAAAGACCCGGGCCGGGAGATTATTATTATTATTATAATCAAGGGGGAAGCGCTAAACCCGGAGGATTATACAGCGCCTGGGGGGGGGATGTGGAAGGCATTCAGGCTTAATTCGGGGAACTGGAGCACAGATCCAATTCCCTAAATCAAGAGCCCCTCACCAACATCAAGGAACCTTCCTTGAGGGGGCCGGGCCGGGAGAATACCGGCGAATAATAAAAAAAAAAATTAAAGTTGTTAACGATTGGAAAACTAATCCGAAAGTTTTTTTCCAAGTTTATAGAACTAAGGTTTGCAAAAAGTTAGGTCATCTTGATGCTAATTCTGGTAAGCTTACTGACAACGAGAAAGAAATGTGCTCCATTATTAACAATTATTTTTATCAGTCTTCACTCAAGAAGACACAGATGATATTCCTGTAATTGTTATAGGTCCTGAAGATAATAAATCATGTAATATCTCAGTCACTAGGAATATGGTAATCAAACAGGTTTACCGATTAAATCATTAAAGCAAAATAATCCCCTGGCCATGTTGAACTTTTTTCAAAGGTTCTTAAAGAGTGCAAAATGAAACTTAGTATTACAACCCAGGATTTCAAAGGCCTGTTATCCCAGGTGTAATGGGAGCAAAAGAAACACAGCAGAAAAAGTTTAGACTTATATTATCCTTCACCAATTTAGAACAGCAATATGTACACTATGTACAGTAATAAGTATAGTGCACGTCACGGTAAGCAAGGCAGAAATAGAAGCCACAAGATAGCAGACCGTGCTTCAACCAGCTCTAGAATGGGAATGACAAGGGCAGACAGGAGAGCGGTATCCACATAACCTCTGCGATTGCCAATCCCACCTTCTTATTGGCTAGAACCTGGTCACTAGTTGAACGATGGGGCCCCATCATCAACTCTTAGCAACCTGGTTCGCTGGTTGGGGGAGATAGCCTGTAAATGAGGGTGTGTCCATGCGCCGAATAAAGGTTACGTACTCTTTGCATGCCACACTTAGTAAAAATCAACTAATCTTTATAGTGTATCTCTTCAGTCAGGTGTAGTGTATGAGATGTGAAAGATGGCTAATATAATTCCCATTCTAATAATTTGCCTACAATTGAAGTCAGGCTTTAATAATTTATCGCCTGTTTTACAAATGGGAATTATATTAGCCATCTTTCACACCTCATACACTACACCTGTCTGAAGAGATACACTGTAAAGATTAGTTGATTTTTACTAAGTTTCAAAACAGGCGATAAGTTATTAAAGCCTGACTTCAATTGTAGGCAAATTATTAGAGTAAATTGTAGTTGATAATAAAAGAAGCAGGATGGTAAACAGCAACCACCCAGGGAGGTACTACCGTCCTGCCAAGTGAGTGTGAAACAGAAACCTGTAATTGTTTTACATGATGGTAAGATTGCTGTTGTCTTTTTTCTGTCTTATAAACATGCTAGATAACAAGTATATCTTGCTACTTTTACTTACACTTAGATCACACTACATAGGCATGCACATGTATATATATACATACACACATCTACGTTTTTTCTTCCTTTTTTTTTTAATAGTTCTTGTTCTTCTTTATTTCCTCTATTCTCTGTGGGAAAGTGGAAAAGAATCTTTCCTCTGTAAGCCATGCGAGTCATATGAGGTGACTAAAATGCCGGGAGCAATGGGCTAGTGACACCTGTTCAAAATACTACTATGTAAGAAAAGAAGAAAAGCTTTATAAAACTGGGATATTTGAATGTGCTTGGATGTAGTACGGATGATAAGAAAAAGATGTTATGAATGAAAAGAAGTTAGATGTCCTAGCTCTAAGCGAAACAAAACTGAAGGGGGTAGGTGTGTTTCAGTGGGGAGAAATAAATGGGAGTAAGTCAGGAGTATCTGAGAGAGTTAGAGCTAAGGAAGTGGTAGCAATAATGTTGAAAGATCATTTTTGGTAGGAGAAGAGGGAATATAAATGTTTAAATTCAAGGATTATGTGGATTAAAATAAGGGGCAGATGCAAAAAGTGGGTCATAATAAGTTTGTATGCAGCTAGAGAAGAGAGGAGTGTAGAGGAGAGAGAGAGAGAGATTTTGGATATGTTTAGCAAGTGTGTAGGGACTTTTGAACCAAATGAGCCCGGTGGTCTGGTGGCTAAAGCTCCCGCTTCACACACGGAGGGCCCGGGTTCGATTCCCGGCGGGTGGAAACATTTCGACACGTTTCCTTACACCTGTTGTCCTGTTCACCTAGCAGCAAATAGGTACCTGGGTGTTAGTCGACTGGTGTGGGTCGCATCCTGGGGGACAAGATTAAGGACCCCAATGGAAATAAGTTAGACAGTCCTCGATGACGCACTGACTTTCTTGGGTTATCCTGGGTGGCTAACCCTCCGGGGTTAAAAATCCGAACGAAATCTTATCTTATCTTATGAGAGAGTAATTGTGGTAGGGAACCTAACTGCTAAAGTAGAAGAAACATTTAAAGAGGGTGTGGTAGGTAAGTTTGGGGTGCCAGGTGTAAATGATAATGGGGGCCCTTTGATTGAACTTTGTATAGAAAAAGGTTTGGTTATAGGTAATACATATTTGAAGAAAAAGAGGATAAATAAGTATACAAGATATGATGTAGGGCGAAATGACAGTAGTTTTGTTTGACTATGTATTGGTAAATAAAAGACTGTTAAGTAGACTTCAGGATGTACATGTTTAAAGAGGGGACACAGATATATCAGATCACTTTTCAGTTGCACCTACAGTGAGAGTAAAAGGCAGATGGGATACAAGGAAAATAGAAACAGCAAGAGAAAGGTGAAGGCTTATAAACTAAAAGAGGAGGCAGTTAGGGTAAGATATAAACAACTATTGGAGAATAGATGGGCTAGTGAGAGTACAGGCATTGATGTCGAAGATACTGTATGGGTAGGTTTAAGAATGTAGTGTTAGAGTGTTCAATAGAAGTTTCTAGTTACAGGAAAGTGGGTGCGGGAGGGAAGAAGAGCAATTGGTGGAATGATGATGTAAAAAGCGTAGTAAGGGAGAAAAAGTTACCGTATGAGACGTTTTTACAAAGTAGTACTGATGCAAGGAGGGAGGAGTATATGGAGAGAAAAAGAGAGGTTAATCGAGTGGTGAAGCAATGTAAAAAGAGAGCAAATGAGAGTGTGGATGAGATATTATCAACAAATTTTGTTGAAAATAAGAAAAAGTTTTGGAGTGACATTAATAAGCTGAGGAAGCATAGGGAACGAGTGGATTTGATAGTTAAAAATGGGAAAGGAGAGTTACTAAATGGAGAGTTAGAGGTATTGTTAAGATAGAGGGAATATTTTGAGGACTTGTTAAGTGTTGATGAAAATAGGGAAGCACCTAACTCTGGGCACGTTCGTGGAGTGGTAAGTTCATTCTTCTCCCGTTTCTCAGCATTGTTCCTTGCTTTAACACCACTTGTATCCATGGTTGCATTGATTTGTGTACTGCTCGTGTGACTGGTATCCAAACGGAAGGAAAATGAAATTAGTCACGGATGTGGCTGGGATAAGGGAAAACATGTCTAGCTTTCTCTCTGGAACCTAATTTTTTGTGCCATGGTGGCGCAGTGGACTAGAGCGTCAACAGTTTTGCTGGAGTCTAAGGAGGATCAGATCTCGGCCAGGCGCAGTAGTGTGACGAATACTATCTCTAAAGGATAGCCAATTTCTTTATTAACATCTCAGATGTTCCTTCGTCAATCATCAGAATCTAAAAATGCATTACAATAAAAGTAAAAGACAATTTTAAAAACATTAAAAATTCTTTCCACAGATTGAAATAAGTAACTCAGCCAAGATAATTTAATCCATATGATTTACAGCAGACTTAATGCACATACCTATATATTAAACTTACGTATTTTAAAGACGATAAAATCAAGCTAGAGATTTCAGAACCAAGATGAATAATAAAGTTTAAACAACGTTTAGGGTTTTTTAATATTTCAGAGCCATTCGAGAAATGACTCGTTTAGCATAACGGACATTTTTCCCTTAGTTAATGTGATCTCTTCTCGATAATAAATGCGAAACACCGTTACGAAATCCTAAAATTTAATCTATATACTTCATTAGTTTTTATATAACGTCAATTGTAGGTCAACACAGTCCCGTTGCATTAGCAAATGAAATTGTTTGCAATGTACACAAAGCAAGTTCATAGTAAGCTCAACAAACACCTTAAACCTTCAAAATACTCTGCATAACAAGGGAGTTTCTATGTAGTATGTCACTGATGTCGGCTTGGTCTGAATGAGTTGTATCATATACTTGTAGAAATAAAAACAATTATTATTATTATTATTATTATTATTGTAATTATAATAAAATAATAATAATAATAATAATAATAATAATAATAATAATAATAATAATAATAATAATAGTAATAATAATAATAATAATAATAATAATAATAATAATAATAGTAATAGTTATTATTATTATTATTATTATTATTATTATTAATATTATTATTATTATTATTATTATTATTATTATTATTATTATTATTATTATTATTATTATCGTCGTCTAGATCTACTACACTGCCCTGCATGTGTGCACTCAACAACAGAGATATCCAGCAAGTCCCTATTTTAGTTACATAGGATCTACAGCGTATAACTTACATGTGATAATGACATACAGTACAGGCAAGTTCATAAATAAGATACATGTGCAACAGTTAGGTATCTTTATTCCGAAGCGTTTCGACTGCACAGTAATCTGAAGAAACCTACTGTGTAGGCGATACGTTTCGGAATAAAAATATGCACCTATTTGTTGCACATATGTATTACTCGGCATATAACTTGTCCAAATGGTTGGTCAAAGGGCTAATTGCATTGGTAGGTAACATCTTGTATACCTACCAAAAAAAAAAATAGCGTAGAAATCATTGATAACTGCAGAATCTGAATATCTTGAGCGACTTCACACTGGTAAGTTTTGATGTTACCGCGTTGTTCACAAGAGTCCCGGCACCAGACTTGTTATCCCGCTTGGATGATGAATTAGACAAGTTGTTCATGCCATTTCCCAAGTACATTATCAATGAATTAATTAAACTGTTAATTGCCCTTTTTTTTTGTTGAAAGTACAAATCCATAAAACATGGAATAGCTTTGGAGAAATCCATTATCTCCAGCTTTGAATACTTTATATGTGGAGTTTTTTAGTTAGATGGTTTAGGCACGTAAATGTTGATATTTTTATACCTGGCAATTGTCTTTGGATTTGCATAGTTTCCTGGAAATAAATGGTATAAAATACCTACACAATGGAAATATAAACACAAATGCAGTATAATGTGATCCTTTATTGACAACGTTTCACCCACACAGTGGGCTTTTTCAAGTCACACACGTCACATCCGTGTGTGACTTGAAAAAGCCCACTGTGTGGGTGAAACGTTGTCAATAAAGGATCACATTATACTGCATTTGTGTTTATATTTCCATTGCATAGTTTCCTCCTGAGACTTAATTTACTTGCTCGATCTATAAAGTTCACAGCTGAGAAAGAAACGATGTTTCGATAAATTTTTGGATTCATTAAAAATAATAAGAATAAATTACGAAGGAAGCTCAATAAATGAGATTTATTGAACTTACTACGTAATGGATATTTCTAGACCATCGTGTGGATTGTTGAGGATAATGCCACAAACACGGGAAAATTAGTTTTTGTTCTTTAGAACAAAACTTATGGATATTTGAAGGCCCTATTTTGAGTTTTGAGTCAAGTGCATTGATTTCATCACTCTGATATCATCTTGTTTACTCCAGCCATTTGATTCCAGACCGCAGACTCCACCCCACTGATTCCAGCCCCTTGACTTCATCCTAATGACTTCAGTCTGTTGGCATCAGACCACTGACACCTGCCTGTTGGTTCCAGACCTTTGATTGCAGACCTGTTGACTTGGAGAGGTGATCCCAGAATGTGCAGCTCGCGGAACTTTTATCTCAACCTTGAATGGAAGACAATGTGGTTTCAGTTTTTTTTGTGTGTGTGTGTGTGTGATCAGCTATTTATACTCGCCTATTGGTAGTTGCAAGGGTCGAATAGCAACTTTTAGTCCCATCTCTTAACTTACCCCATGCCGTTCCTCGTGGGTCCTGTAGTGCCTGCCTCTACTATTTATTCGTGCTGGTCATTCCACTTTCTGACAACCCTCAGGCTGATGAAATACTTCCTGACATCCCTACGATTCATCTTGTTGCATAATTTCCAATATTGCCCTCTTGTACTCGTTCTCTGCCTCTGGAACAGTCTTTCCCTGTCCACCATATAAAGTTCTGGGAGTATTTTGAATGTCTACTGTTAGCCTATCTTCATGAGTCATTTTTTTCATAACTCTGGGATTTTCCTCCTATATATCTTCTCTTTCTACAGTTTCTTCATATGCTTCATCAGGTGATGGATCAGTGCTGGTTCTATGTACTTCAAGACAGACCTAACATATCGTATATAAGAGTATGCATGACTCGTTGTGACATTCCTAAAAGCGAGAATTAGCTTTTAAGATTATTTGATTAATGAGTATTTTGGAGATATACTCGGGACTTTGTTCACCCTTAGGTCTTTCTAACTGGCTGACGTCTGCAACCTCTGTTCCCCGAATGTATAATCAGTTTTTGGTCATCTTACCCCTTCCCTAATTTACATAATCTTGACTTTGCTGGGATTGAATTCCAGTAGCCACTGCTCTGTCTAATCTTGCAGTTTGTCCAGTAAGATTGTAGCCTTTCTTAGTCCACATCTGCTTTTATTCACATTAATTTTTCATATTCAAACAGGGGGAAATAATGTCGCAAGCCAGCTTCCGTACACTATTAATGTTTATGAACCTGCTGGTATGCTATTTATATGGCTCAGAGGAGCAAGGGGAAGAGTGGGAAATGGAAGTATCCAGTGAAGAGATACTGGTACCTGAAACTCATGTTTTTTCTGAAACGCAGACTGATCACCAAGGACTCTGTAAAAGCATTTCTCCCGTTTGGAAGATTCAAGCACCCAAGTCTTCTTTGAGAAAAATGAATCAATATCTCACTCTCTTCCTAAGTGAGGTTGTGTTAGCCCCACAGTACTCAAGTGAAGAGACCAGTGATTGTAGGGATTCACTTATTCACAATTAGTTTTAACCAATAATTTGTATTTTTTTACATCTTGGTTTAGAATTATTCCCTTTAAGAAGTATTTCCTTTCATTTTACTTCTAACACACTGACTAAGATGCCATTAAGTTGCTTACTCAGGGAAGAAGAGGAAACGTTCCTTCCAGGCTAGATAAGTAGTGTAAAAGGCATGTAAAATGAAGTGCTCATTTAAGCGCAGTTTTAATAGCTCTGCCGAGAGTAAAAGAGGAGGCTTGTTCACTCGTTCAGCTAATTTTTTTCTGTTCTTGCACGTCATTTATACATACCAGAAACTGTACTGGTTCTAACACCGATTCTTGCGGTACCCCGCTTGTCACTCTTTCTCTTTCTGAAAACTTCTCCAGGTTAGTCATTTTTTGTGTTCTAGTTTCCCTAAGGGACGTTTTGATCCACTCAAGTACACTCCCAATCTTTCCTGACTGCTCCTCGTGTTTTCATCGTAGTCTCTCTGAGGTATAGCAACAACGCCGCCGCCACCAATAGCATCACCACCACCACTAACATCAACAGCACATCATCACCATCTGTGCCACCACCAACAACAGCACCACCATTACCATCTGCGCCACCACCAAAAACTACAGCACCATCACCATAACAATGTCACCACCATCATAACAGCGTCACCATCTCTAAGGGAGTCAGCAGCGTCAGCAGTCGTGGCATCCTGTTGTGACTATCCCAGCTCCGAGTGTCTTTGGTTACCTGCCCTTTGCCCTCTCTTACATCGCTCTCTCTCTCTCTCTCTCTCTCGGGTTAGGTTAAGATCTCCTGCCTTTATTTACAAAGTAATAGCTATTACGTACCTCAGCTCATTTGAAATTTTATTAACTATTTTAAAGCGCTAAACCCATGTGGGTCAATCTGCGCCTTTCCCAGCATTACCTTCACTATTTTTTTTTATTATTATTATTATGAAACATACAGAGAGATAACAGGATGAAGATGTAGTCAACAGAGGGCCAGGGATTTCATTTCGTCAATTGAATTGATAACATCAGTGTTGTTATGCCTTACGATCTTGTTTCAGATTTGACTCTCTCTCTCTCTCTCTCTCTCTCTCTCTCTCTCTTCGCATCCCCCTGTCCTCTTCCTCCCTCGCCTCCTCCTCCTCCTCCGATTCTGAGAGTTTTCCTGTTGCTAGAGTGTTTTGGTTTCCTGTTTGCGTCACCGTCTGCACCCGCTGAGATTCTTGTTGTTGTAACGTCCCTCGTGTGTGTGTGTGTGTGCGTGTGTGTGCTTACCTGTATGTGGTTGCAGGTGTCGATTCACAGCTCTTGGCCCCCGCCTCTTCCCTAGTTGCTGCTAGAACACTCTCCCCGCTCTAAGAGCCTTATCATACCTCTTCATAAAACTATGTATGAATCCTGCCTCCATTATTTCACTCTCCAGATTGTTCCACTTCTTGACAACTATAAGTCTAAAAAAATACTTCCAAATATCCCTATGACCCATCTGAGTTTTCAACTTCCAGTTGTGCCCCATTGTTCCTGTGACCCATCTCTGAAACATTCTAACCATATCCACCTTGTCAATTTCTCTCAGTATTTTATACGTCGTTATCATGTCCCCCCATTCCCTCCTGTCCTCCAGTGTCGTCAAGTTGAATTTCCCTAACTACTCCTCATAAGATATACCCCTTAGCTACGGGACTAATCTTGTTGTAAACTTTTACTCTTCCTCAAGTATCTTGACATGTTTGACCAGGTGTGGGTTCCATAATGGTGCTGCATACTCCAATATGGACCTGACGTACACGGTGAACATACTTAGATGTCGAAACGTTATTCTCAGGTTTGCCAGGCGCCCATATGCTACAGCGGTTAATCTTTGTAAAACGATGTAATATACAAATGCATATACAATCTTTCGAAAATTATAATTACAATATCTGCTGACACACAGGCGTGTACTAACTACAGTAACTCCTGCCAGTCATAACCTGCCACCTGCATGTCTCCCAAACACAATGCTTATTCGTCAGGGTAAAACAGTGTGTGTGTGTGTATTTGTGTGTGTGTGTATGTATGTGTGTGTGTGTGTGTGTGTGTGTGTGTGTGTGTGGGTGGGATTGAACTCCAGGAGCCAATTGCTGGACCAGTTCTGCAGCCTGTCCAGATCCCTTTGTAGTTCTGCCTGGTCTTCGATCGAGTGTATTCTTCTCATCAACTTCACGTCATCTGCAAACAGGGACACCTCAGAGTCTATTCCTTCCGTCATGTCGTTCACAAATACCAGAAACAGCACTGGTCCTAGGACTGACCCCTGCGGGACCCCGCTGGTCACAGGTGCCCACTCTGACACCTCGCCACGTACCATGACTCGCTGCTGTCTTCCTGACAAGTATTCCCTGATCCATTGTAGTGCCTTCCCTGTTATCCCTGCTTGTCCTCCAGTTTTTGCACCAATCTCTTGTGTGGAACTGTATCAAACGCCTTCTTGCAGTCCAAGAAAATGCAATCCACCCACCCCTCTCTCTCTTGTCTTACTGCTGTCACCATGTCATAGAACTCCAGTAGGTTTGTGACACAGGATTTCCCGTCCCTGAAACCATGCTGGCTGCTGTGTGTGTGTGTGTGTGTGTATGTATGTGTGTGTGTATGAATGTGTGTGTGAGTGTGTGTGTGTGTGTGTGTGTCTGCGTGTGTCTGCGTGTTTGTTGTGTGTGTGTGTGTGTGTGTGTGTGTGTGTGTGTGTGTGTGTGTGTGTGTGTGTGTGTGTGTGTGTGTGTGTGTGTGTGTGTGTGTGTGTGTGTGTGTGTGTGTGTGTGTGTGTGTGTGTGTGTGTGTGTGTGTGTGTGTGTGTGTGTGTGCGTCTGTGTGTGTGTGTGTACTCACCTAATTGTACTCACCTATTAGTGGTTGCAGGGGTCGAGACTCAGCTCCTGGCCCCGCCTCTTCACCGAATGCTACAGGGTCCTCTCTCTCCCTGCTCCATGAGCTTTATCATATCTCATCTTAAAGCTATGTATGGTTCCTGCCTCCACTACTTCACTTGCTAGACTGTTCCACTTCCTGACTACTCTATGACTGAAGAAATACTTCCTAACATCTCTTTGACTCATCTGGGTCTTCAACTTCCAATTGTGACCCCTTGTTTCTGTGTCCCCTCTTTGGAACACCCTGTCTTTGTCCACCTTGTCTATTTCAGGCAGTATTTTGTATGACGTTATCATGTCCCCCCTAACCCTCCTGTTCTCCAGTGTCGTCAGTGTGATTTCCCTTAATATTTCTTCATAGGACATTACCCTCAGCTCTGGAACTAACCTTGTCGCAAACTTTTGCACCTTCTCTAATTTCTTGACGTGCTTGATCAAGTGTCGGTTCCAAACAGGTGCTGCATAATCCAGTATGGGCCTGACGTACACGGTGTACAGTGTCTTGAACGATTCCTTACTAAGGTATCGGAACGCTAATCTCAGGTTTGATAGGCGCCCATATGCTGCAGCAGTTATCTGGTTGATGTGTGCTTCCGGAGACGTGCTCGGTGTTATACTCGCCCTAAGATCTTTCTCCTAGAGCGAGGTTTGCAGTCTTTGGCCAACTAGCTTCAAGGAAGAATATCGTGTACATATGTGACTGTGTTGACACACCTGTATGCTCATCTCTATATATGCTTGCATGAAAGCATGGGAGGTCTTAAACTTGACTTCACACTTAACTGAAAGTCAGAAATAAGTTCAGTTCAGGTGTAAACATCGAGTGGAATGGGTTTCTCGCCAGTGTTCACGACTGCGTTTATTGCCTGAGGTAAAATACACAAAAAATAGAAGAAATTTAAATATAAAGTTATATTCCAATCAGCTCACCACTTGTGTTTTGGGGAATACGTAAGAGAGAAGCTGCAAATTGGTTCACCCAGGCAAAAGCAAATATACGAGCAAGTTATTTGCATTCTTTCCACACCATGATCGTATACACGCACACACACACACACACACACACACACACACACACACACACACACACACACACACACACACACACACACACACACACACACATACACACATACACACACACACACACACACTCTCACACACATACTCTCACACACACAGATACTCACACACACGAGAGAGAGGAGAGGATGAACCAGCAAGACTGGACCTTGTATTCACCTTGAGTAGTTCGGACATCGAGGATATCATGTATGAAAGGCCCCTGGGAGCTAGTGACCATGTGGTTCTGTGCTTCGACTACATAGTTGAGCTCCAAGTGGAGAGAGTAGCAGGAATATGTTGGGAAAAACCAAACTACAAAAGGGGGAACTACTCAGGCATGAGGAACTTCCTTCAAGACATTCAGTGGGAGAGGGAACTGACGGGAAAACCAGTACAAGAAATGATGGACTATGTGGCAACAAAATGCAAGGAGGCAGAGGAGAGGTTTGTTCCCAAGGGAAACAGAAATAATGGGAAGAACATAACGAGTCCTTGGTTCACCC